>NW_026067993.1:484330-601947 GCF_014885135.2 Alexandromys fortis
AAAAATTAAATGCTTGGAGTCTGCATACAACAAAAGTTTGTATGAGAGTGGCCATAGATCCTATAATTTTGGAGCTCTGATATCTCTGCAGTGGATCCCTAAGGCTTTGTGTATATTGTGTATTAGAAGCTGAGTAAAATAAAGCTAGAAGGATGAGAGTCTCCACATTATGTTTTAAGCTTACTGGAGAAAACATGAGATTTCCTGACAGACTTTCTGTTTTAATTCTTAGAGTTGGTGCTCTCTTCCTGAGTATTTGAGATGCTCCAAAAATGCTGCTTAACCCAATTTGTATATGCAATGTGGTTTGTAGTTTATATTACACTACTGAATATAACAAAGGAATGTGGGCAAAGCCCAGATCTGCCTGAACGGTTAACTTGATCTTAGAAATAGGATTAGTGTTCAGGTGTGGTGATACAGGTATGCCATCCCAGTACTTAGGAGTCAGAAGCAAGACCACCAGAGGTTCAAAACCAGCTTCACTATGCAGTCAGTTTGTGGCCACTTTGAGATACAGAAGATAATGTCTCAGAAAGCCATTGTTTTCTTTTGATGGAATTGTTTTAGCATTAAAATATGTTTTAGCATAAAAATAATGTTTACTGTATATTTCAATTATTTTTATTAAATTGCTATTTTAAATACTTGAGCATTTGAAAAAAACTTTTGGTTAATGAACTCAGACATGTTGAAAATTATTATACTTACTACAGGGTTTTTTTATTTTTTGCTTTGATCATGAACTTTTTATAATCTATTACATTGTAAATATAAATATTACAATATAAATCTAAAACATACCCTTCCTATATACACCAGGGGTGGAGTTAGAGGTATATGCAACCTTTATCAGATTTTACATAGATACTGAGTATCCAAACTCAGGTCCTTATGTTTTATGGTACAGACAGAAGTTTGCAAAAAGAAATGTCCATAAATAAAGCTATATTTTCTTAAGAAAAGTCATGAAAATGCATAAAAGCATGAATCTCAGAAAGTGGGGTACAGGTGGGGAGAAGATTCAGTAGGTAAGGATGCTGGCTACAAAATCATTGGCTCTTTTAAATCCTATTTTCTAAAGAGAAGAAAATTAAATGTAAATAATGTTGAGAATTAAAAATTGACCCAATTTGCATTTATATTGGAATCTTATGGTATGATTTATCACATTAAGTATTAATTCATTATCCTTCTGTACTAGCTCAAATTATGAACTAAGTGCTCAGGACAATAAACCATGTACAGTAGGCTCTCAACACTCGCCTAATGCTAACAACTTAAATTACTTAACGTTTAACCTGAATCGTCTACTTGCCACAGCCATAAACACCAGCACTGGCCATGTCAAGAGATTAGACGGCAAGATGGAAATGTTAACTAGATTACCAGAGAGTCTCCAGTTGGAGGAACTACCCCAGCTCTGAAACACCCGAGACAGATGAGGTAAACCCCAACAGAGAACAACTCTCAGAACACGAGGAAGTCTCCTTGTGCTTCTTTCTGCTTTTCTTCGGCTCCACTGCTGGTCTCCACTTCAAGGCATTCTGAGTTGAAGGTGTAACTCGGTCTGTCACCAGATATCCAAGGCTGACAGAGCTACTCCCCTTGTCTGTCCACCCGGTTGTTAACTGGAACCTCACACTAAGCTGTCCCTACTCTCATCGCTCCTCCTCAGCAGCATCACCAAGACAAGAAAAACCCATTTATCTGCTTCCTCTAAGGGTAACTGCACCCATTTCTTCAGCCTCCTGGACAAAGCTTTCACAGTACCCTTGTTAGTATTCTTCCTAACGTCGAACCATTATATCCAATTATGTAATCTGGTTGCCTAGAGTCTAAATCTCATTACAAATTTGATTTTTTTTCCCACTGCAAAGTCTCCCATGTAATTGCTGAAACTGTATTCACCTTTGTGCTGTCCACTGACTTCTGGAGAACAGCAGGTTGTTTTAAAATTCACTCTGTGCTGCATCATTCTTCTGCTCAAAAACGACTGAGGATTTTCTACTGAGAACAAAATTTAAATTCTGCATATAGAACCATGGTCTGGCTCTTAGTCTGTTTACCTCGTCTACTTCTATAGCAGGCCAATTGACCATAAGGAGATTGCACTCCTGGTGTAGGAATGCACACTGTAGGCCAGGTACACTCACTGTATCAGCAACTCTGTAACTCCCAGCATTGTATCAGCGTCCTCCACAGCTCCCCATACTGTACCAGTGTCCTCCACAGCTCCCCATACTGTACCAGCGTCCTCCACAGCTCCCCATACTGTACCAGCGTCCTCCACAGCTCCCCATACTGTACCAGCGTCCACCACAGCTCCCCATACTGTACCAGCGTCCACCACAGCTCCCCATACTGTACCAGCGTCCTCCACAGCTCCCCATACTGTACCAGCGTCCTCCACAGCTCCCCATACTGTACCAGCGTCCTCCACAGCTCCCCATACTGTACCAGCGTCCTCCACAGCTCCCCATACTGTACCAGCGTCCTCCACAGCTCCCCATACTGTACCAGCGTCCTCCACAGCTCCCCATACTGTACCAGCGTCCTCCACAGCTCCCCATACTGTACCAGCGTCCTCCACAGCTCCCCATACTGTACCAGCGTCCTCCACAGCTCCCCATACTGTACCAGCGTCCTCCACAGCTCCCCATACTGTACCAGCGTCCTCCACAGCTCCCCATACTGTACCAGCGTCCTCCACAGCTCCCCATACTGTACCAGCGTCCTGCATTGCTCTTCTTCCCCACTGTGTTACTACATTAGTCTTAGCCTCATCTCTCATTTTAAGATACTCACTTGACTACCAAGTACATACAAAACCAGCCCTTCAATAATCTTTTATACCTTAGCTATTGACTCATAATTCTTATCAAAAACATACATATTGATTTGTGCTCACACATTTTTTCTATTCCCAAGGGAATATGGAATTTCCATATGCTTTGTTCACTGTTATATTTTCAGTTATTAGAACTCTGCCTGATGTAGGACGGGAATTTATTAAATAATTGAGATATGATTAGCTCTTCCTCTCTATCTCAGCTTTTCGAGATGGTTGCATTACTGTATCCCAACAGCCAGAACTGTAACAATCATTTGGCTCTGATTTCTCCACATCCTTTCTTTAAGACTGACAAATGCGCTACCAGTTTGTAATTCCAGCTATCACAGAGACAGAGACAGGAGGACTGAGGATGCAAGGCCAGCCTGAGCCATAAGATTTTTCTTATAAGAAAAATAGGTGACTGATGAGATTTCTTACTGGGTAAAGGCACCTGCTGCCAACCCCAGTGACCGGAATTGGATTCCCAGGACTCATCTAGTGGAAGAGACAGCCCTCCTACTGCAGTCTTTCACCTCCACATGCTGGCTGTGGTATGCGTGTGTGCACAACCACGCCATTTGTGCACACACGCACATTCGCGCACAGTTATGAGTCAGCATTCAACTGGAAAGCGTTGAATTTCGGGGAAGAATTGACACTAGCAGAAAACTTTCAGAAATGAAACCAGTAACCAGTAAAGAATAAAAAGTGATCTTCTTTCCTAAAAATTCTCTTGCACTGAGTTCAATGAGATCTTGGGACAATTTAGATTGGGTTTTATTCTTTTTGCAAGATCCTAAAAATAATGGCCATCTCCCCATCAAGATGTATGACTCACAGAAATACAAGGCTATAGGTCTCCAGATTTCAAAATCTAGAGGCTATTTCAACACACTCTGATGTTTATTTCACTTATCCCTGCAAGACTTCCCTGTCAAATTCTGAAGAGCACCTTCCAGATCCCCTGTCAATCGCAGTATTAAATGCTGAAGTTCACTGTCAAACCTTGCTCTCACTGTGCACAGTCTCTAAGCTCTGCAGCTGGAGCATCGGACTTTCTGTCCCTATAACTCAGCTCACAGATCCAGCACAGAAATGCCTGCATTTCTTGGGTCAGTTTCTCACGTGATGTCAATTCATGAGAAAGGCTTGTCCGCATCAATACAGTAACACCAACTACAGATCTATGGATAGGGAGCCATTTGTTTTGATCCATACGGTCTCTACTCTCTCTGGTTATGTCTGGAATTCATCATGACCAGGTTGCTTAACTCTTAGCTCACCAACTTTGGCAAGGACAGCAGTTCCCGCTGAGTCTCAGTCTCCTCTGTTTTAATAAGTATATAATGGCTGAGCTGTTGTTAGTTTGAAATAAGTAGCTGCGACTTCATGTCATGGTGACCACTAAGCAGTCACTGCCTGTACATCTCTGAATGTCAACACAGGACTATAGAATGTAGATTGATTACCCAGTGCTCCAGGATGGAACTATATTTTATGATGTTATTTTTCAGTGAAAGAGCCTATTTAAAAGTAACTGTAAGTGCAGCCACATTAGGTTTAAAATGTGAATTATATTGACCAAGCAGAGTTCATTAAAAGATCCCATTTTAGGAAAAGAAAGTCAAGTACTTTAAGACATTCCAGTTGACAAGTAATAAACATTTGACAGATACAAACATTTCTATTCAATTATGTAGAAACTTCAATTCACCTTAACCTTTTTTGGTATTATTTCCAATGCTGATCACCCTGGGTAACACAGTGTCTCTCAGATACAGTAAGATAGGTTTAGTTAATCAGATATTATAGTCTTGCCCTTGTGATAAAGGAATCACAAATTCAGGTCTGTTGCAGGTCTGTAGCACAATTGCACAGATTCAGAGGCATTAAAGCTAGATGCTCACATGGTGTCTTCTGGGAGGACGCAAAGCTTATCCAGGGGTTTTGTGAGGTCAGCATTGTTCTAGTGACACTCCCATCAACACCACTCCCACGGAGGATACAAAGACTCTAGAGGGAAGAGTGCTAGCTCGCCATAGTGATGCCACCGTATTTTCACCACCACGCCAGTTTCATCCATTCCAGAAGGTCCTCACGGGCCAGTGAAAGGCTATTAACGTCACTAGATATCAACTTGACTACCTACCACATATTCGCTACATACCAAAATATGATGGCTGCCTTCCAGCAAGGCCTTGTGTGAGTCACCTGTCGAAACAGTCGCTGTGTGCACAGAACACTGGTTTACATGGAAAGAGTAATAAGAAGAAAACCCATCATTGTTGTGACTGTTTTGTTTGATAAATACTTTTTTGAGCACCAGATTGAAGTGATGTTATCATTTCAAGGAAAACAGCCACAAGTCTCTGCAGTTTATGATGTCATTTACACTTACACACACACACGCACATAACTGTGCGCACACACATACACACACACTTTTCTGTATAATTTGAAAAATGTAGTTTCCCAACCACAACCTTGACAGAGCCACTTCAGGAACTTTCTGATAAGATTGACAATATTAGCAAGTCAATGACCCATTATTTAGATTTATTTAATTCAGTGTATTCATATTTTACAAATGGTCAATGCATCATGTATGGAAAATATCCAAACTGTAAAATTGAGTAATGGATTTTGTGTGAAAGAATACAAATAAAAAAGGTACTACTATAGTCTCACAACCCATATTTCAGCTAATCGTTATAAAAACTATTGGTCAGGTTATTGGTTTGGTATCAAAGAAGAGGGTCTACAAATAATATAAAATAGCTATGAAATACCTTTCCATGTTCCAGCTGCATTGGTGAGTGGATCTGTGTTGTTTCTCGTATACTTCAAACAGAGACTCATTTCAGCTGAATGACTGTTGGACCAGCTGGAACGCAGCAGTCCTCCAAAGAGATTTATAAGCCTGAAAGACAGCCCTACTCTCCCTTATTTCTTGCACAAAATAGATTTTAAAATATAATCATTTATTTCTGTTAACATATTATAAGTTTTTTACTGTTATTTTGCATCTGTTCATTTTAAATTTCTTAATTTTACTTTAAAATACAGTATCATTACTATATGAATAAAATGTCACCATCTAAAGGAAATCCCTGATATTTCCCTTTAAAAGACATACCCAAAGGTAGTAAAATTTAAAGTTTAAGAACCAGTGCCTATACCCCAACATCTACTCCTTCTGTGACCTACTAGAGCATGTGAAGGGACTGGTCCTGTAGAACCATAACCACAGGACCTCCAGGACTCCGAGCAACAGTGGGATATCCAAGAGGAGTTTTGATGAGGGTCCAGTATTGATGGTGTACCAGAAGCCAGAGGCCTTGAACTTGACCAACAGTACATTACACAATAAACATTTGCAAGTAAAGCTGTTTGCACAAAAGGTCACACATACATACATACTGAGTGACGCACAGCAGCTCCCAATGTCACGAAGATAAACGAAGAGGTGATGAAGAGGAGGGAAAGAAGACAAGGAGGTGTTTGTTTGTTTGTTTGTTTGTTGTTTTCTAATTAATATTTTATTTGTATTTTTATTTATATTTTTGTATCTTTTTAAATTTTCCTTTTGGGTTGGGGGGATGCCACAGGGTAAAGGGCAGATACGGAGGGATGAGTTAGTGAGTGTATTGGGGGTGCCTGATGATTTCCAAAGAATCAATAAAAATTATGTCTAAAAGATCAATAAAAATATTTCTAAAAACGGTGCCTAGTCATTGAAGACTAAGAAAAAACCCCTGCTCACAGAGACTTTCTATCCCTAAACAAGTTCGGATTTTTCTTCAGAAACAGAAATGAATATATTGCTGTGAAAGAGATGGCAAGATGGAAAATGTTGAGGACGGTGTGAATCTAAGAGAGAGATTGGATGCCTGTGTTCATGTTCACCTGCAGCAGACAAACGTGGAAGAGGAACTAAATGCCCACAGCTTCACAGCGAGTGAGGAAAGTGCGCTGGATATGTGCATTAGCATGTGAGTCAGCCCTTAAAATGATAAAAGCCATGACATATGAAACAGCAGGGACTCAGCGTGGAGACTTGATGCCAAGGAAAACAAGCATGTCACACAGACAACAGCACCGGTCCTTTCACCTGGTGAAGGGCATCTGGATGGCTTCCAGCCTGGGCTGTCACGGACAATGCTTCTGTAAACATTCCTGCACACAAGTTTTCATTTCTCTGGAGAAAATGCCAGGAGAGCAGTCTAGCTTTAAGGAAACTGTCTAATTGTTGTTCAGAGTGACTGCGCCAATACATTTCACCAATAACATGTGTGAGCCACTTTCTCTGTGCCACTGCCACGTAGATGTCATCATTATGTTTTATTTTATTACATGAAGAAACAGGGTTATTTTTTTCCCTTAGCATGTTTTAGTTTCCCATGCAAAGTAATGGGTTCCATCATGGCGTCTTTATACATATGTGTCATTAGACTTTCCTATTTGCTTCTCTACCACTAAGTCCCTTCCTTTCTCCAGCTGACTCCCCTCCTTCCTTCCCTCTGCTTTTTCATCACATTTTTTTCACTAAACTTTTTTTCTTGTTTAGCCTAAGCATCCTAATAGGCTTGTGGGTACCTCATATGGATTAAGTACATCACCTCATTGACTGTGCTGCCGAGCATCAGCCAGTGTGACATTTGGACATTTGCACAGTCTTATCAGTGACATATACTTTCATCTCTTTTGTGCATCTACAAGTGGATTAAGGACTTGTTACTGTGCTGAGAGGTCATTTACATGATCTAAATACAAGTCTACTGTAAGATACAGTTTTCCTTTTTCTAAGATTTCTTTTTTTAATTTATTTATTTATTTATTAAAGATTTCTGTCTCTTCCCCACTGCCGCCTCCCCTTTCCCTACCCCCCCCCCAATCAAGTCCCCCTCCCCCGTCAGCCCAAAAAGCAATCAAGGTTCTCTGCCCGGTGGGAAGTCCGAGGACCACCCACCTCCATCCAGGTCTAGTAAGGTGAGCATCCACGAAACTGCCTAGGCTCCCACGAAACCAATAGGTCCAGTAGAATCAAAAACCCGTTTCTTTTTATTAATGTATACTTGTCTGTGTGAATATATGACATGGTAGGGGATGACTGAAGAGGCCAGAAGAAAGCAGAGGGCAGGGGGCATTAGATCCGTTGGAGCTGGAGTTACAGGTGGTTGTGAGCAGTTTGTGGGTGTTGGAAACTTCACACTGATCTTTTGAAAAAGCAGGAGTGTTTCTAGCCACTGAGCCAGCTTTTCAGCCTAGATTCATAGTTTTCCAGCCCATAGGATCATCTTTTGATTTTTTTTTTTATTAAGAAAAGGAAAAAAAAAAGTTTCCGCCTCCTCCCAGCCTCCCATTTCCCCCCCCCCCCCACCTTTCTCCCCCTCCCCCCCACTCCTCTCTCCCTCCCTCTCCAGTCCAAACAGCAGTCAGGGTTCCCTGCCCTGTGGAAAGTCCAAGGTCCTCCCCCCTCCGTCCATGTCTAGGAAGGTGAACATCCAAACTGGCTAGGCTCCCACCAAGCCAGAACATGAAGTAGGATCAAAACCCTGTGCCATTGTCCTTGGCTTCTCATCAGCCCTCATTGTTCACCATGATCAGAGCATCTGGTGATGGATGGAGATAGAGACAGAGACCCACACTGGAGCACTGGACTGAGCTCCCAAGGTCCCAATGAGGAGCGGATGGAGGGAGAACACGAGCAAGGATGTCAGGACCACGAGGGGTGCACCCACCCACTGAGACAGAGGGGCTGATCTATTGGGAGCTCACCAAGGCCAGCTGGACTGTGACTGAAAAAGCATGGGATAAAACCGGTCTCTCTCATCATGGCAAACAATCTTGATTTTCTTAAGAGAGAGTACATGTCACTGATTTTAATCAGGTTTAGCTTTCTTATTTGGGGTTGTGCTGTGAGTACCACATCTGAAACCTTACCTGTATCTATATTTTATGACTTTTCTCTTCCTCTTCCTTCTGATAGTCTACACTCCACTCTGAATTCTTTTGTAATCAGGCATGAGATATGTTGGGGTAACACCTGTATCTTGTTGTCTTATTGCTACAGAAAGATTGAGTTACTTCTATGTCCCGTTTTAATCTTTTTATAATTACTTTAGCTTGTATTCTGCTTTCCACATACATTTTGGAATCATTTTGGTTAACTTCATAGAAGGCAACACTGAGACTACTAGCCAAATTAAGTTAAAGCTGCATCCAAATTCCGGAGGAAATTGGCATTTTGACGGTGCTGGGTTTTCAACCCATGAATATGACATATTTCTGTGCTTGTTTCATATCATCCTTCTATCAACTCTGAGTAGTTTTAAACATATAAATGCTGTTCGTGTCTGTACTAGAGTCTCTTCCTGCTGCTCTGATGGAATAGCTAAAGGGGAAAGGCTCACTTCAGCTCATAGCTCTACTTACAAACCATCATGGTGGGGAGATTCAGGCAGAGCTCTGTCTACTGTCGTACGTCACATTATGTCTACCGTCATACGTCATGTCATGTCTACCGTCCTGTGTCACATTATCTCTACTATCATATGTCACATTACCTACCATCACATGTCACATTATGTCTACCAGCAGAAGCAAAGAACAAGAGGAACAGGTGCTCGTCTGCTGTTTGTTTTCTTTCCTCCATTTGTACAGTCTGCAGTTCCCTGCCCAGGGAATGGTGCCATCCACGGTTATGATGTGTCTTTCCACAACAAACTAAAGTCATCAGAATTGCCCCTACAGACAGTCCTGAAGCTTATCTAAGAGGTGTATGTAGTTTCTGTTAAGAGTAACACTAACCCTCACAATATCTGAGTATTTCATTCTCTTCCAAAGATCTGAAAGATTGTTGTATGTTTTAGGTGTGTGTTCACATATTTATTCCAAGAACATAGAAATATATTTTTGGATCATTTACTTTATAGACTGCAATTTCACTGAGTTCACTTTCTAGTTTGAAGATGTTTTTATAGATACTTTGTTCTGTGTAGACAAGCCACCAGCAAAAGAGAGGGAGAGAGAGAAAGAGAGAGAGACAGAGACAGAGACAAGTTTAATACTTCCTGTGTGCTTCCCTACCTATAACTATTGTGTTGGCCAGAATTCTAGCAGTATGCTAAATAATCAAATACCCCACCTTTCCAAATTCTAATAGGAAAGTATTCAATTCCTTCACTATGAAGTATAATGCTACTGTAGATTTCTAGTCATTCACCATCCATCAGTAGCTGTATTGCTGTTTTTCTAAGCATTCATCACAAAAGGTATTTCAGTGATTTCTTCTGCTCTTTTGTTGCAGTTGAAATGATCATCTTATCCACCCTCCACAGAGATCTTAACAAATTAAATAATAACCCCAATTTTCTAGTGGAAACAAAATGTTAGTTTGTACTTTGAAATCTGATCAGTAGAAAAAATATCAAGATTATCCTAAGCTTCAAATAATAACCCATTCCCCTTGAAATTGGACCAGTCTTTTTGTATTGGAAAATGAAAAACATTCTCTACTGGGGCAGAGCCCACCCCAGAGCTGATTCATTAGAGGATGCTGCCTACATCCAGACCCTTTGAAAGGTCTGGGAAAGGGGAGAGGGTTCTTTCCTCAAATGGAGTAGGACTTCATGAGAGAAACAAAGAGATGATAAATTCTCCTCTCTACGTTTCAAACGGATGAAAGTTTCTCTTCCATGAAATGATGCAGAAATGCAACAGGAACTGCTGTCATCACCCCAGGGACTGTCCCTCCACAGCAATGCTTCCTTTCATTTCTATAGCTAGGATTTCCATGTGTGTGCTCCATTTTCTCAGCCAATGTTGTTATACTAATTTCCTCACTCAGCTGTGCTGTAGTAACACTTCTGAAGTAGCGTTTCACCAAATGGCTCAGATACGTCTTTCATAAACATCCAATATATGCAGTATATCACAATATATATTACATAATATGCTGCATTACATATATTATACACTTAAATTTTTCAGTTTGACCATGGTCTTCCTTAGCTCTTTCTCCTGGGTCAAACTCTTTTGGCAAACTTCCATAAATCACAGAGAACTGGAGAGATGGCTCAGCCATGCAGAATGTTTGCTTCCCTTCCAGTGGACCTGGTTTCAGTTCCCAGCGCCCACAGTAGTGGCTTACAACCTGTTGCCACAGCTCCCGTGAATCATGAATCCAATGCCCTCTTCTGGCCTCTGTGGACACACCCACATATGTGGGACACACACACATAAAATCAGATCTCCTGTTTGTGTACACATAGCAAACAAGATGGTTAATCATATCTTCGTGAAATCAGAGATGCCAGTTTCCACAGGTTTGGTCACCAAGCCCTTCATGGATTTGCTTTCAAGACATTTTCTTTCTGGCTCTTTAGTCCCTTGACTCTGACAATTTGGAAGATTATACCCTGGCATCTTTTAAGTTATGTCCGACATAGACTACTAGACAGTTTTCTGATCACAGTGTATTTTATTGGTCTTCAGGGACATGTGCTACTTGTGATATTTTTATGTAAATAACTATTTAACAGCTCTTTGTTCTGTCTCAAACTCCTCATCCAAGCTGATTCAGAAAAATAGTCACATGACATGATCTCTTCAAACCCTGTTGCTTACACACGTATATGTATGAAGATTTAGGGACAGGCACAATAGAGATTTTCCCATAAATTTAGATGAGGATTTAATACATGTGTGATATCAGAACATACCAGGGTGGTGGCCCTACAATTCAATGTTGCCAGAGCCAATAAATTGTGAAATTTAAGCTAGAGATGAGAGGATCTTGTAAAGTTTGTAATTGTGATCTGTGTCTCTTTACAATCAATGTAGGAATTAGTACAAAGAGATGTGTACAGTATTGCTTAACTAAGGTCTGTTTATTGAGTCATGGAGGCACTATGTCATTACACAGAATATCAGCAAAATCGCTTTAGATAGCTTGTATTCATGTTTTTACTAAAGTTTAACATTTATGAAACAACTGTCATAGGTTTACAATGTGTTAAGATTCTGACTCTCACTCTAAGATTTCTTGCCAAAAGCTGTTGAAGACAGATATAGAGAATATCTAGTTCTTGCTCTCTTTTTTTTTCTCTCTCTCCTTCCCTCTTTTTCTCTCTCTCCTAAGGTGTGAGCATTTGCACCCAAGACCTCTTATAGATGCTAGGCAAGCTTTCTGTCACTGACCTACAAACACAATCCTTTCAAATATTTGTGGCAGAAGCTTGCTAAGTTATTCAAGCTGTCCTTGAACTCATTCTGCATCTCAGGCAGGCCTTAAAATAACAGTCCTCCTGCCCCAGTCTCCTGAATAGCTGTGCTGCAGATCTGTGCACTAGGTAACAACTTTGCTTTTGTTCTGAAGTATCACATTTAAAATTTTTTGATGGGATATTTAGTTAGTCCTTTCTAGAAAATCTCAAAATACTACACACACACACACACGCACACACACCCTCATACCTGACCTTTGTTACCATATCTACTTCACATACTATCCCTCCCTTTTGTCTAGGAAGTTGATTTGTGTAGCAAGCAAAGCAATTTTCCTTTCTATCCCAATGAGATATCCTAGGAACATGCTTTCCTCCAAATCTTGTTTCTTACTTGACTAATTTACAGTTCTCTTTGCTAGCTGGCAAGAATGAGCAATGTTGCCATGGTAGCAGCTAGCAGCTAGGCTTCCTCTTTTGCTGATGCATAACATCCAGCTAATGGCTGGCCATCCTTTCATGTTCACTGGTAGTTAAAGTAACAATTTTGCTAAAGATTCAGGAATTATTTTGAACATCAGAATTCTTTAAGAAAGACAAAAAAATAGTTGAAGTTGCTACTGCCCTAAATAGTTACTTTTTTCTTACTTCTCAAATCTAATCTGTCATTAAGACTTGATGACTTTCTCCTAACCATATCTCAAAGAGTTCTCTCAGACTCCCATTGTCTAAGTCACAGGATTATGTCAGTGCATGCAAATGTGCACATTCCTGTCACTCTGGGCAATTTGTCTTCCAATAAGCCCCTTGCTATCTTCATGTGTTGTTTATATTCTAGAAAGATTGGCCCCAGAGTCCATGATAACCCAGTGCGCTAGTTATTTTATTCTGTAACACAGTGCATCAGAAAACAGCATAAAGCAAGAAAGGATGATTTTAACACATGCATTCTGCAGGTTTAGTCCATATCACTTTTCATAGGCAGAATGTTATACCCATGAGAGCATCAGGAAAAGGAGTTTTCTACTTTATAATAAATACACAGCAAAGAAAGAGACAGAAAAGAGGCAGAGATAGGACATCTTGGGGAAAAAAAGTCCATTTCCAGTGACTTACTTATTTCTTCCAACTAGACGCCACCTCCTAATGCTTCCAACCCCCCCCCCCCCAAATTAGCAACAGCCACCAGTGACTAGAATTTTAGTACATGAGCCTGCGGGGAACACTTCACCATCAAACAATAACACTGAATTGTACCTTGCCTGTGCTTTTGCTGGCTCCACCAATGAGTGATGGAGACAGGGATTAGAAATAAGAAGGAAATGAGAAATCCGATATTTCCATCGTCTCTCCTGACCCTGATTCTGACTCTGTGTGCACCTAAGCTGTGTTGCTTCCCTCAGCAACCATGGTTCTGCTTCTGTTAGAAGGCCTTTACCCTGATGATTTATCACCTTCCCTCTCTGGCCCTCGGCCTCTGCTTCTCTGGCTCCAGTTCTTGCTCACTTCAGCTCATCTCATCACCAATGCTCCACCCATCTACTCTGTCACCTCGGTAAGTGATTCCCTAAGTTGATTTTAATTCCTTCAGTGATATACGTTGCATCGTCTCTGTATATTCTTAGTTGCAACCTGACAACTCATTTCTTGGTCTATTTATGTTTGTAAACCATAAACATTATTTCTTGCAAAAAGGAAGTTTGGTTTGGTTAAATGTCCTCCTCTCTTTACATGCAACATTTGATACCCTGCTGTATCTTTAACGATAAAGATAAATATGCCAATATTTGCCTAAATGGCCATAACCTGCAGTGTCCAATGTACTCATCCTTCCAGTCTCATGTGACCATGTGGTACCCTCACTACATTAGCTCTCATTTAGTTCCTTGAATGAGGTGTGTGCTCTTGTCAACAGCTGTTTGTCAGTTCTCCCTGTATAAAAACTCCTCTTGTTATATATAGCTTAGATTCCTTCAGATTTCTTACTTCCAGAAGAAAGTCTCCAGCTATTATGGGCTATCAAAAATACCTCAGGCTTCTTTTTAGAGTTCTTATCAAAGCATGTTCACTTGTCTGATGCAGTGTGTATCTCGACTCCACCATTATACAATTAATACATAGTGCTTACTTTAGTCTCTGAGTATGTGACACAGTGCTATTTGGATAGATTTAATAGCAAAGCAAAAAAAAGTTAGGGTAAAGGTAAAAAGAATAACAAATAGGGGAAACGAGTAAACAATGTAGGGGGGAAATAAAGCTAATCAAAAAAGTTAGTTTTTATATTATGGGTTTTCTTTTCCAAAAGCAGGTTTATTTTGGACATCTCACTTTCAGACTAGCAGTTTTGAAAATCTTGGCTGAATTCTGCAGATCTAGATGGAGTGTGCTACATTTAAACAAAGAGAACAGGGCTGTTTATGGACATTGTCTAGTCACCCGTAAACTCAGAAGCAACCCTCTCATGTACTGAGTAACCTTTTAATCATAAATAACATTCTATTAAATAAAATTACTTTAGGTTAAAGATAGAATGATTACTTTAACAAACAGATAAAGAGAAAAAGTTCAGAAACTTATATCAACAGAATTACTTGATTGGGTTGGACCCTGTACATTAGGAGTACTCAGGCAGAAGAAGGAAGGCCAAAAGGCTCAGCAGATTTTTCCTTTCGGAAAGAAGTCTTGGCTGGGTTTCACAATTTATATCTGGGTACTGAAGGCACAATGTTTCCACCCAAAATGTCTATGTTGCAACCTGCTTCTCAATTGTGAAATTTGGAGCTGGATCCTTTGGAAATTAATTAGGTTGTGGGTGTGGGACGCTCACAAATGAGATTAGTGGCCTTGGGTAAGAGACTACATAGGGATCCTTCCCCTCTGGGTTTATGGCAAGAAAACAGCCCTTATGAACCAGAAAGAAAATAATAATAGACACTGAAACTATCTGCAGTGTAGTGTGGGTTTGCCAGACCTAGAACCATGGGAGATATGGTCATGCTGTCTATAAACCATACTGTTTATCATGCAGTGTCTTAAACACTCACAGACAATGGCAATGAGTTGAGTCACATAGCTCAGACTTAGGATCCTGTAGGGCTTTTTTTTGTCAGTGTATCTGGTTAATTCTATAGATAGTCATTCTTAGAATTTTCATTGCTGTGAAAAGACACCATGACCATGACAACTCTTATAAAGGAAAGCATTTCATTGGGGCTGGCTTACACTTCAGAGGTTAGGTCCATCATCCTCATGATGGGAAGCATGGTGGCATGCAAGCCGACATGGTGCTGGAGAGGTAGCTGAGAGTGCTACATCTTGATAGACAGGCAGCAGGAAGAGACTGAGACACACTAGTCACGCTTGATCATCTGAAACCTCAAAGCCTTCCTTCATCAAAGCCACATCTACCCCAACAAGGCCACACCTATGTGCTTATGGGACCATTTTCATTCAAACTACCACACAGCCTAAACCTCAACTATACTGGAAGATCAGATTTGAAGTGTCAAGGGGAAACGGAGAAAGCGTAACCAAGGAATTGTGTGGTCCACACTGCTCTTAGACCAGGGTCATGGTGTCTGCTACAAAATAACACAACCTAAGTTCATACTGAAAGGTTATGGGTGCTATGGTGGTACCAAGAAGGTATTGGGCTGTGTGGTGCTGTATCCTTATTATGAGAAATGTTTTTTATCACAGAAGTGGATTAGCCAATACAGAGTGGTCTCTTGGTAAATGAACATTTGGCTCAATTTTCCTCTCTTCCATTTTTCTTTCTCTCACCTCCTTTCTCCCTCCTCACCCCTTCTTCCCTTACCTGCTTCCTTTCTCTCCTCCGGTCTCTCCCTCTGCCATGCTTCTTCTCTTCTTTCTTTGTTGCTTTCTTATTACTCCTTTTTCCTTGTCCCCTATTTCTCTTCCTCACTCTGCCCCCCCCCACACACACACCGCTGCTTCCCCTTTCCCTTTCTACCACTCTTCCTGTGTTTCTGTCTCCCAGGATGGTACAATATAACAATAAGGTACCAAAAGCAGGTTCTTGATCTTGAAGTTAGCACCGCTCTGACCCATAGCCAAACTCTTGTTTACAGTTCTCCCAGTCGGTAGCTTTGCATTTCAGCAGCAGAAAACAAGCTATTTGTTGTCATGGGTTAGTTGATGAATATTTTCTGAAGAGCTAAGACTAGAAAACTGCCATTGAAGTTGAACATGGTTGAGAAGGAAGTACTGAAAACAAAATACCTAAACAAAAAGTGACTCAAGAATTTCCTCTCAAACAGACCACTAATAACTGTTTACTGTCTAAATGCTCTTTGGCCATTTGGGGATGCCTGAGAACCTCTGTGCTGGGATAGACAGACTACATAAGATTAGATGAAGCAATACCCAGATTGTGTTCAGATGAAGGTCTGCACCGTGGAGGGTCCTTTGTGTTCTGTTTGTGGGGCTGATTACTGCACCAGAGAGTTCTCGTGCGCCTCTTCTGTAATTGCCAGGTTTCTCTGCAGTGCCCGAGGTATACTTATGTAGCTCAGCATGTTCTCAGAAATGCTGGTGGCCCCAGAGCCCTGTTCAGTCTAAACCCTTCGGATCACTGTGCAATTTTAGAATACAATTGCTTTTTTATTTATGCCACAGGAGAGTCATACTTTGGATCTGGACAAGTCTCCTTTCCTTACAGACTTAATTTGCTGTAAGCTTATTGCAATTAAATTGATAGAAGCAGAAGAGCTTTGACGATATTCAATTAAATTTGACACAGTGTTTGACAATTCGATGCTTGGGAAGGGAACAGTGTTCCTTCAGTAGAGCTCTGGAAATACTGTCAATCATCTTCTTTCAGTGGGAATGGTTCAGTGAAAGAACTATTTGTTCCAAATGGTGGTTTTCCCACAAGATTTCTGGGTTAATCTTACTTAGCCTTTGTTACTTTTCTGGTAACACACACAGGACCCAGGTTGGAAAACAGACTCTGAAAGCCTGGTATCTGGATTTGATACCAGGCTTCCGTGCTTACCAACACTGTAAGGCTCAGAATATTGCTTACATTTTCTCATCACCAAAGCAGGGAACAAAACAATACCTTAATGCTAGAATGACATTTTACTGACATTTACATATGGTAGCTTTCTCTTCTCATAATATTTATTCTTATAAGCTGATTTATTTGCATGGGCTTTATTAGGAAAACATCGTACCCATAGCAAATCAATTACTCCCTCAAATTCCAAGCATCGCATCAAAACTGTACCCTCTGCCATAATTCACTAAGTCTCTTGTGCAGTTATATCCTAAAGATCACAAGCACAGAATAGAAAAAGACAAAATTATAATTGCTATTTACAAATATAGAAACCAAATTTCCAGGAGAACTTAAATTTTGAAGTCTTTAGCCACCAAAAAAACAGGTTTTCCGCCAAACCTGGAAAATGGTAGAACCGCCCTACAGCTCACCCTGGGCCTCCATTCCAAGAATCCCTTCCAGCTCTCATAGCCACAGCATGGCTGGTGTTCTGTTTTTGCTCCTTTGTAATTTTGCCTCCCCATTCCTGCCTTTGTTCATCATTTCCTGTTCTTCTCTCTCTTGTTCCCTATTTCCAGTTCTAAACATCAAGATTTAACTTATTTATGGATGATACATTGCCATAGACACCTTTATATAGTGCTATAAGTAATTTGAAGATAAGCTTACAAACGCTAATCTTAGAAAATTTCACAAATAATGACATCTCGTTGTTTTGGATGTTTTGTTTTACGTCAAAGGGAAATCCAAGAAATTTGTTAATAGTTTGGGCTGGAGAGAATTAAAACAGATTCTTTCAGCAGAGGGGCTTTGAAGATAGTCATGATTTCCTCAGGAAGAGGAAAAAGCAGCATGAGGGAAGAGAGCTCAGGAATGTATTGGGGAACTAAGAATCATCTGATGGTCTTCGAGCTCTAAGAGCTAAATATGCAAAAGGGGTTGCAGTGTCGTATGGAATGGCTGAAGCAGTATACTTAGATTTCATTGGCAGTAAGGAAACCTCTAGGCAAGAATAGCTGCAAGGACCATTCTGCCTTTATATGTTGACACTTGTTTTCTCAGCTTCATTCAAATTCTACTACATTTATCATATGAACATCAAATTTCTCTCTGCTTAAAAGACTTCTGCATTCCTGGTGGGAATGCAAGCTGGTACAGCCCTTTTGGATGTCAGTATGGTGATTTCTCAGAAAATTAGGAAACAGCCTTCCTCAAGATCCAGTAATACCACTTTTGGGCATATATCCAAAAGATGCTCAATTGTGCCACAAGGATATTTGCTCAACTATGTTCATAGCAGCATTGTTTGTCATAGCCAGAACCTGGAAACAACCTAAATGTCCCTCAATCAAAGTGGATAAGGGAAATGTGGTACATTTATACAATGGATTTCTACACAACAGAAAAAAATGATAACATCTTGAATTTTGCAGGCAAATGGATGGAGCTAGAAAACATCATTTTGAGTGAGATAACCCAGACGCAGAAAAACAATTATCACATGTACTCACTCATAAGTTGTTTTTTTTTTTTTGACATAAAGCAAAGAAAACCATCCCACAAATCACAATCCCAGAAAACCTAGACAATGAAGACGCTAAGAGAAACTTATGTAGATCTAATCTACATGGGAGGTAGAAAAAAACAAGATCTCCTGAGTAACATGGAACATGGGTGGTGTGAGACAATGGTCTGTTTTCTGTCAATTATATTTTAAATAAACGCTGATTGGCCAGTAGCCAGGCAGGAAGTATAGGCAGGACAACCAGACAAGAAGTATAGGCAAGTCAATGAGAACAGAAGAATTCTATTGAGCAGTCCTGTCCCAACCACAGAAGAAGCAAGATGTGACTGCCCCACTGAAAAAGGTACCAAGCCACGTGGCTAGCATAGACAAGAATAATTGGCTAATATAAGTTGTAAGAGTTAATAAGAAGCCTGAGATACTGGGCTGATCAGTTTATAATTAATATAGACTTCTGTGTGATTTCTTGGGGACTTAATGACTGTGGGAACTGGCAGGACAGAAACCCAGACAACACATAGGAACCTTGGGAGAGGGTTGAAAGGGAGGGGAGAGGCAGAGAGGAGAGCAGAGAAAAATGTAGAGCTCAATAAAAATAAAAGAAAGATAAAGAATGAAAGAAAGAAAGAAAGAAAGAAAGAAAGAAAGAAAGAAAGAAAGAAAGCAACAATAATCACAATAAAAACCTCTTGCACCCATTAGGAGTACCCCTAGACACCTTTTGTGGATGTTTCACGGCCATGTGGTCACACACTACATTGGCAATTTGTGACTGGCTTCTTTCATTTTACATAATGTTTCAGACATCACCTGTGATATAGCATATGTTTGTACATTTTTATTGCTGAATAATAATTCAGTGTATGGACATACCACATTTGTTTAATTTATTCATCAATTTGAACATTTGAAAAAAGAAATACAGGAATTCATACTTAAAATTTTATAATTTTGCATTTTAAAGTGCATGTGTGCATACTGGCTTATGTACCCCTAATTGTGCATACACGGGGAGGCCAGAGGTCAACTCTGGATGTCCTCAATGGATATCCTTCTTCTTTTCTGTCAGGGTGTCCTACTGAATTTGGAGGTTATTGATTCAGTGAGATGGGCCAACCAGTTCCAGGGGGCTATTTGTCTCTGACTTCCAAGAGGCAGGATGATAAACAGCCCTACCAAGACTCTCTGGAGATACCAATTCAAGCCCTTATGCATGTGTGCAGCAAATTCTTGTCTGTATCCTCAACCTCTGCACCTTGAGCTCTCTGTGAAAATAAAATGTGAGCATGTGTTCAGTCTCACAAGCTCTAGATCATGATATCAAAAAAAAAATAAAAATAAACTACATTCTCTTGCTTACTGTAAACAGAGAAAAAAGCAAATGTTTTAGTTTAACACAAAGAACAAAGAACTGAGCCATTCTTTCATTTTTAAGGAGCTTCAGGAGAGAAACTGTGTTCTTCATGGTGGGTAGGGCACATATGAAAAGAAGAGGATGTATTTTACCATAGACTGCGATTTCTGTGAATTGTCTCAGGAATAGACAACTGATGCAGTAAATACTTTCATGGAAAAGAGACAAAACAACTGCTTTGCAAAATCAAATTTGGCACTTGGTAAGTTGTATCATCTGAACCTGACCTTGGTAGAAACTTCTGTGACCAGGTTGTACTTCTTTCAGCAATTAGAGTGATCCATTTTCTTCTCACTTTCATTTTTCATTGATATCTTCAAGAAGATAACCTTTTGTAACAATATTTGACTATATAAAAATAGTCGAATCAGTATTTGACTCTTTTTTTAAGTTTGATTGGTTTTCATCATTCTTACAGTGTGTTATTTCATTGGTACCTGTTGCCATTACTTCACTATTGCTGTGATAAGACATCACAGCTAAGACAACTTACAGAAGAAATTATTTATGTGGGGTTTAGAGTTTCAGAAGTTTAGAGTCTATAAGCATCAAGGCATGGGGCATGGCAGCAAGCAGGCAGGAATGCTGCTGGAGGAGTTGTTGAGATCTACAAGCATGTGACAGTGAAAACTAAGTGAGAAGGGTGTGGGCATTTAAACTTTCAAAGCCCATCCTGAGGCACACCTCCAACAAGACCACAGCTCCTAATTCTTCCCAGGAAGTTCCACCATCTCGAGACCAACCATTCAAAGATAGGAGCCTATGGGGGTCAGTCTCACTCAAACCGCCACAAAACCGAGGTGGGTTTTTTTCTATGACATTTTCTTTGCTATTCTTGTTTATTACTCTTCTCACTAGCATTGAAAGAAATTAATGTCATTACAACACTGTCATACATAATCATGATACGTTATTCTTCTTCATCACCCCTGCTGCTCTTCATTTCCCTCTTCGTGTTGAACTCTTTTCTCCTTAGCTCTGTGGTAGAGTACATATCGACCCTACGCAAAGCCATCCAACACCAAAAATGCAAACAAACCAACAAATTTTGCTATTGACTTAGCTCATTGGTGTTCCCAGCCTCACTCCTTTTCTTGTGCATAAGTTTATGCATAAGTTTCCCTCAAGGTACAAAATTACCTGCATGCTGTGAGTTCAGAAATAACTTCTGTTATTCAACTAAATATGTATTCCAATTTCCATTTTTATTTCATTGAAAAATGAATGACTTAGAGGTCTGGGTTTTTTAATTTAAAAAAATGCAAAGTTATTTTTATTTTAATTTCTTCATTATTATCTATATACTGATTACATTTTGGTCAACAAGCATATACTAAAGTATCACCCTCCAAATCTGTTCAGATATTCTTCAAGGAATAGAATACCATCAGCTACATATGTATTTGTTAACTAACTTACTTTACATCATTTCAGACTGGGGAAATAATTGCATCTGTGCTATATGATTACAAATTTGAAATTGTCATGTTCTCAGAGATAAGAATTCTTTAATCCTTTTAAAGTAACCATTTATAAATATGGAAAAGCTGCTCCCTTTAGGATTTGATTGTCTGATGCAATCACAGTGATTGACTTTCTGTAGGCAATATTCAAATGGTATATCTTTTTCCCACTCATCTTTTATTATTTTCTGATTGTTATGTTTCAAAAATGTCTACAACAACTGACTAAAGACATTGTTTATCTTCTACAACAGTACTTTTCTTTTGTCAGAATATTTAAGTCTAATTAAGCATACAGTGACTGCATTACTATAATTGCAAGGCTCCCTTACCTCTACTATTTATGATTTCCCCCAATTTAAATTTATTTTCCTTCCTTTCCTTAAGATCTCTTTTGTATTTTTTTTATTTTCTTAGTTCCTGCTTATATGAACATGAAAATTATATAGCCCTTTACTCTTCTGTGAAAGATTTCAATATTTTTCTAGAAGTTAAAACGTGGTTCTGTGATTTATTGAATCTAATATTAGTTCTTTTTTCATAATAGAAACAGTTTATTAAGTAAGAAAAAGGCACTGCTGAGGCAAAACATGGGCTAATAAGCCAGGAAATGGCAACCACTCAACACTTTAATTTCCTTTTTAATTTTTCTCTTGGACTAAGGTCAGAGACTTTGACTCCATCTCTGCTCTTTATAACTTAGATGCAATTCTATGGTATAAATATTGTATACATTGCAAACTCAGCCAGATACCACTAATAAAATTATTTACTAATATTATCTACATTTTAATGTTTTATAATTCTAATTATTTCTCAAGTGTTACCATAATGATATTTACATCAATAAAGCTTAAAATCTCTTCCCTGTATATAAAAAAAAATCTCTTTATAAAATGTCTTTGATTCTGTATAGTCTTAACACACGTACATTTCGTAGTGTTGGGAATTGAATCCCAGGTCATGCACATAGTAGGCAGGCACTCTGCAATGAGCTTCATCTCAGCTAGATTCTGTGAATCCTCTCAGTCTTGAGCTGTAATATAGCCGGGACCTCAGATTGTGTGTGCATTTGTTTTTCATTTCACCCATGGCTGCCTTTCTGAACTTCACAATAAATGGATTCCAGTAGAGCTTGCTTTATATTACTGTCTCTTCCTTTGGAATCAAATCCACCCAGATTCCTTTTTTGTGTGTAATTTATTTTATTTCATTATTTTTAAAAAAACATCTTTTTTATTTTACATATTAATCCCAGTTCCCATTCCCACCTCCCATTCTATTCACCTTTTCCCCACCCCACCCCCATCCACTCCTCAGAGAGAGTAAGGCACGCTATTTTACGCTGAACAAGGTATCCATCCAAAGAGAATGGGTACTCAAAAAGCCAGTACAAGCAGTACAGAAAAATTCTGGTGCTGCTGCCAGTGGCTCTGCAGTTTCCCCAGTCATACAACTGTCACCCACCTTCAGAGGGACTAGTTTGGTCCTATGCTGATTCCTTCCCGGTTCGACTGGAGTTGGTGAGCTCCCTTCGGCTGAGGGATACTGTTTTAATGGGTGTTCCCATTATGGCCTTGACCTCTTTGATCCTATTTTCTCTCCTCCCACTATTCAGCTGGACTTTGGAAGCTCAGCCGAGTGCTCAGCTGAGGGTTTCTGCCTCTGTTTCCATCAGTTGCTGGATGAAGGTTCTATGGTGACATTTAAGATAGTCATCAATCTGGCTACAGGGCAAGACCAGTTTGGGCACCCTCTCCTCTATTGCTTAGGGCCTTAGCTGGGGTCAGCTTTGTGGATTCCTGAGAATTTCTCTAGTGCCAGGTTTCTTGCTGGTCCCATAATGGCTATCTTAATCAAAATATTTCTTTCCAGGCTTTCATCTCTATCCTTCCTCCATCTCGTCTATCCTGTTCCCTCAAGTTCTTCTCCCCATCCCCTTCTCCACTCCTCTACCTCTCCCATTCCTCTTTCTCCTCCCACCCTCATGCTACCAATTTTATCAGGTGATGTTATCTTATTTCCCCTTTCCAGGTGAATTTATGTATGTTTTTCTTAGGATTCACTTCATTACTTAGCTTCTCTAGGATCACAGACTATAGGCTCATTATCCTTTGCTTTCTAGCTAGTATTCACTTATGAGTGAGTACATACCATGTTCATTTTTCTGGGTCTGAGTTACCTCACTCAGGATCATTTTTTCTAGCTTCATCCATTTGCATGCAAACTTCATCTCAGAGATGCAGGGATGGTTCAACATATGAAAATCTATCAATGTAATCCACCATATGAATAAACTGAAAGAAAAAGTATCATCTTATCATTAGATCCTAAAAAAGTCTTCAATTAAAATCCAACACCCCTTAATGATAAAGGCCTTGGAGAGATCAGGGACACAAGGAACATATCTAAACATAATAAAAGCAATATACAGCAAGCTGACAGCCAACATTACATTAGATGGAGAGAAACTCAAAGTGATCCCACTAAAATCAGGAACTAGGCAAGGCTTTCTACTCTCTCCATATTTATTCAACATTGTTATAATTAGTTCTGGATAGAGCAATAAGACAACAAAAGGAGATCAAGGAGATTCAAATTGGAAAGGGAAAAGTCAAACTTTCACTATTTGCTGATGATATGATAGTATACATAAGTGACCTCAAAACCTCTACCAGGGAACTCCCACTGCTGATAAATACCTTCAGTAATGTGACAGGATACAAGATCAACTCAAAGTCAGTAGTAATCCTATATACACATGATAAAGAAGCTGAGAAATAAATCAGAGAAACATCACCCTTCACAATAGCCACAAATAACATAAAATATCTTGGGGTAACAGTAACCAAAGAAGTGAAAGACCTGTTCAACAAGACCTTAAATCCTTTGAAGAAAGAAATTGAAGAAGATACCAGAAAATGGAAAGGCCTCCCATGCTCTTGGATCGGTAGGATCAACATAATAAAAATAGCAATCCTACCAAAAGCAATCTATAGACTCAATGCAATCCCCATCAAAATCCCAACACAATTCTTTATAGACCTTGAAAGAATAATACTCAGCTTCATATATAAAAACAACACAGGATAGCCAAAACAATCCTGCATAATAAAGGAACTTCCAGGGGCATCACCATTCCTGACAACAAGCTCTATTATAGAGCTAGAGTAAAGAAAGCTTGGTATTGTCATAAAAACAAATGGGTTGACCAATAGAATTGAACACCTAATTTTTGACAAAGAAGCTAAAATTATACAATGGAAAAAGGAAAGCATCATCAACAAATGGTGCTGGCATAACTGGTTGTCAGCATATAGAAGAATGCAAATAGATCCATATATATATCATCATGCACAAAACTCAAGTCCAAATGGATTAAAGACCTCAATATAAATCCAATTACTCAGACTCTTGCAGAAGCACACGTTGAGTATTTAAAGCACCCCTAAGTCCACCTACCAACAGTCGGATCTCCAGAGTGGTTGTTTGAGAGCTGGGGCAGTTCTAAGAGGTGGGGCCAAATGAGATGCCTTTAGGTCATCTGTGTCATGATCCTGAAGAGGCCTGTGGTACCCTAGGCCCTCCATTCTTCCTCTCTTTTGCTCTCTGGCCACGAAGTAAGTTTTAAGCCATATTGTCTTCCAACCACAGTGCGCCTCCATGGACTCAGAGCAACAGAATCAACTAATCATGAACATTAAGATATAATCTCTGTACAACATTCTATTTCCAGTGAGCTATCAGAAATTAGTATATGGTATTTATTACACCTGTTCTTTCAAAATGAAGACTGCTATTTTATTCAACATGTAAGTATGACTGCATATAGATTATACTTGGGTAGACACTTATCTTTTATAATATGTTTGTCTATACCTTAGTTGTTAACTATACAACACACAGCAAGATATCTGCTAAATGTTGTGTAATTGGTAAGCTGTGTTAACATTGGCTAGTATCATGCTGCACATTCCTCCTGATATCCTGTAGGGTATTAGATTCATTTATAAAGAAGATAAACCTGCTGTTTACATACACAGTCTGATGTGTGGAGGCTCACAGCTCAGAATGATGAGGCTTGCAGTGGACAGATTTATCTTCAGTATTACATTTCAGTTCTGCTTTACCATCTGCATTCATGTATTCCTTCCCATTGAGACATAATGCATAATGGTAAACTAATGTAGTCTAGGTGCGCTAATTTAAATGCCTTCATAGTACATATTCATCATGCATGCTGGTTTCATCATGACATTTTCTTATATGTACATGATGCATTTTTATCATATTCAGATCTGTCCTAGACACTTTTCCTCCAAGTTCTTCTAGAAAATACCTAATAGATATTATAAAAATATGAAAACCATGTTTTACATTTGTCATTTAGTCTTAATGCTACATTTAGAAAACTAAATTATGTGATTAAAAGTAGAAAACTTTCAAAATGTCAAAATTCTCAAACTGTAGTGAATGGGATATGCAGCAATTTAAATTCTCTCAAAATAAAATTGAGCAACCATAAACACTGTGTTAAAAAAACATTGTGGTTTTATTCTCATAATGTAAGCATCAACAGTGTTTGTTGGACCTTAATAAAAAAATCATCCATTTATTTACTACTCAGTCCACTCATTTATATTTATTACAGTGGATCTTTATCTTAAACAATACTCAAAATAAAGTACATTTCTTTTAGTGCTGGGAACCAAGCCCGGGGGTCTGTATTTGCTAGGTAAGAGCTAAATCACCAACCCCACAAAATCTTATTATATAAAAATGTCTATTCTGAGTCTCTACCTATAAATCCCTGTTGTTTCTCTATCAATACAATACAACCTTAAAAGAATTTCTCTGGTATCGTACATCAAAGAAATATATCTAAAATGATGGAAGATGTTTACATACAAGAGAAAAATGAGAAAATAGAAATGAACTTTGAAGTTATCCTGGTCTAGATTTAAGCCTTCATTCTCATTCAACTAGCTATGTAACTTTTGGTAAATATTACTTATTCAAGTTCATTTGACCGTAAGGAATGTACAAGTTTTCTAACTGGAAGCATAACCACACCTCTTATCTGTGGATGTTAGCTTTGAAGCTTTAGATATGAGTGTTTCACTGGAATATGAAGGAGGTTATGAAATTGCTCAAGGGCTGTGGGGAGGTGCTTTCCAGGGAAGACAGATAGCACGCTGACAGAAGGTAAAAGAAAGCAATGGAACAGGTAGGGTTAAACTGGGATGAGGAAGCAGAGTGTAGGGTAGAAAAGGGAATATAGGGAGTGACAAAAGACCTTTTAAAAAAACAAGTGGGCTAAAAATTCATGATGGGAAATTCACAAAGAATCTATAACAGTTTAAAAGAAGATACATGGAAACTTCCTATTATAGAATCCTATCACAGAGATATAGACAGAAGTAGAGATAGATAGATGAGATAGAGAGATGAGGGGGAAATGAAGTTACCCTAAAATAGGGCAACAATGCAACAATGTCCTTTAATTAACACAGTGACCCACAACTGAGTGTGGTGCAGAGAGAATAAGAGACTTCACAATGCCTGGTGATAAATGGAACATACATATTGTACCCCTCCTCCCAAGGCTCAGAAATCATTGCGGAAGAAATGGCAGGTGGAGTGTACGGACTAGAAGTCGTGGATAACTACAATGACTCAGTGCATTCTGGACACCGAAGTTCAGCTGCACATATGATCTCATAATAATTGAAACACCACAGGTAAAACCTGGGCAAGTCCGAGCCGCACCAAATCCCAGCATGGAGGTGGAAGTCAAACCTGAAATCCCACCCCTTGCTGTGAAGTTGTTGACAATTGTTAGTGGCTGGGAGAGAGAGTTTTCTCTAAGATTATCGTTTCTGGTAATCAGATACTACTCCAGCAAATGACCGTCCGAGAATATTTGGACAATGTAAAATGGTATCAGGGGATTAACATATATATGGTATACATTAAAATGTATATATAAACATATTTATATATAATGTGTGTATACATATATAGATATTTGGATACAAAGTTGGATGGGTAAGGAAGGGGATTTGTCTGTGAGGAGTGAAGGGGGTGACGAATGCAAAATGCATGTTGCATGAAACTCTCAAAGAGATAATGAAATATGAGACTGTGAACTGCAATAAATCACACAACTATAAACCTCACGATACGAAAACCACCCTGAAAAGAGGCGAGGTCGGGAGGGAAATGTGTTGGCACTGAGGGTCCAGCACAGTGGTTCTCATCCTGTGGGGGTCAAATGATCCTTTCACAGAGGTTGTAAATCAGATATCCTGCATATCTGATATTTATATTACAATCCCTAATAATAGAAAATTACAGTTATGAAGTGGCAATGAAAATAATTTTATATGAGGAACTGTATTAAAGAGTCCCAGTATGTGGAAGTTTGAGAACCACTGGTCTAGGGGCTGTTGGAGAGAGGGAGGGGTGGATATGGTCAGGATACATTGTATATATTCATTACATTCATAACATTTTCAAAGAAGAAACTATTTTAAGTGAGAAAGCTATCCTTTCAAAAGCTATACAAATAAATATGACTAAAATTGAGTAAAAGAAGCAGCTTATGGTTTATTTGGTTTACATATAGTTGTAATTGGTTTTGTAAAACCCAGTGACTATATATCTTAGGAATACTCAGACACACACATACACACACACACACACACACACACACACGGTAATTCTATGAGAAAGCAGAAGTGATGTCTCTCTTGGAGAGTGTGTTTGTTTGGGAATAAAAAGGGATATGTGGTCCTCGTTTCCTGTGAGCATCTGTATTACCGGGCTGCCTGCCACATGTGCATCTCTGGACTCTCAGTGCAAATACTTTTACATTCTCTTTTAGGAGAAACTCGAAGTCTTGGAGCAAACCTAGGAAACGTACTTTAGTGATATGAGTTCTGTCTTCAACTACAGGAAAAAACCTCCACCTCATGCATAATCAAAATGCCTTTTTTTTTTTTTTTTTTTTTTTTTGTCCTCCTTGCTCTGGGGCTCAGCTCCAAACGGAGTTGTAGGCTCTAAGCTAAGAAGAAACAGAGCGAGGAGCTATTCGCTTGTCTGTGTTTCCTCCTCCTGTGCATGGCTGTTTGGAAAGACCCTCCCTTGGCATTTGAGTAAGCCACAGAAACCAAGAGTGTTCAGGAAGTTCTTCTCTTAGCATTTGAGTCAAGCCACAGGAGCCCTCATTTCCTAAAGCAGACTATAACACAGACTCAGTCTCCCAATTAACTACTGTTAGGTCTCAGCCCCTTTGTCCACCCACTCTCCCTCACATATAATCACAGCAAGTTGTCCTGCTTCTTTGACTCATAGGCCCTCACGTCACATAGAAAAATTGTTAAGTAGTGGATGTTTTCCTCTCTGAAGCAGCCGGCTGTTATGGCTGCCCAACCATGAACACACCCAAGGATAAAAACCATAGTACTTTTCCCCCTTACGTATTATCTAGCCTGCTTCTTCACCCACCACCAGAATCATGGAAAGTAACCCAAACCATCTCAAACAGTTGAGCTATTGCTATGATGGAATTTTCTCTCATCCACCATTGCCCTTACCTCTTCACTCTGCTTCTAACACTAAGAAAAACATGCTGAGCAGTCGAAATCGGAGTGACCTGGGTTAAGGTCTATTTCTCCTACACTCTTGGCATGATCTGGGATGCTTTCTGCCAAATTCCAGGCAGCTGTGTAAAATCTTGTTCTAAGGAATGACCAAACACATTAGTTAGGTATGCTGGTACTATTGTTGGTGAGGCTTTATAAGTTTCCCTTTTAAGTTTTAGATTTATAAGCACCCAAATAATCACTTGCTCTGTCCAACCAGGGCTGTAATTTCCTGTGAGAACGCAGGTACACACATTTAACACTGCAAAATATCATTGATATTTCAAGTTATGCAGACTCTTACAAGATTTATGTACTTACTACACATCAATGTTCATCAGTTCTGCTGGCTAACACACATGATGTCTTGATGTATAAGTCAGGTTGCTCCTTTCTACTGACCCAACACTACTACTTCCCAATCTCCTGAGCCTTGAATACCTCATGCAGAGCTGTCACAAGGTTTAACAAGGAACAATGTGCTCATTTTGCTTTCTTGTATCATTCCACAGTTAATGATAGCAGTCACTAGAAGGGATGCATTGTACTTCCAACTTTATGTTGAAAACTGTAAAGTGCTGGGAAGCTACCACTCTTGTCTTTATCACACACACACACACACAAAAAGATGAACAAGTTAGAGACCAATGACTATTTTGCACTCATAAAAAAGAGATTGTGAATGAAATATCACCAGAGAAAGATGAATTTAGAGACACATACCAGATCCACCAGCTTATAGCAAAAACTGGAAGAGCTGAAAAAAAGATAAGAACCCTTAAATTGGGGATTTTCATACACTTCAGGGGCTGTAGTGGCCAAAAAAATAGATAACAAGGAAGAACAAATGATCAATGTACTCACATATTTGGAAACTCTTTAAAAAGAAATAAAATAAATACCTTATGTGGAGAACACTTATAAATCTAGAATTTAGGAGGTAGTAATAGAAGAATCAGGAATTTGAGGACAACCTGAACTATGTAGTGAGTTTGAGGCAAGCCTGAACTACATGAGACTATTTCCCCAACAAACAAGCAAAAATGCTGGAAGAAGAATGAAGTGTGTTCTTGATGTGTGTCTTAATAGTCTGAACATTGAGAAAGAATTTGTGAGCTTGAAAATAGAGCAATAAAAAATTCTAAAAGGAAAAACAATGCAAAGTATGAAATAATGACTACTCTAGGTAATCTGAGAATCAAAGGTTGCTATTGTAATACTGTCAGGGGAAGGAAGCAATGGAACGAAGGGTTTCCCCTGATCAGCTAGGAAAATTCCTCTATGGCAGAATCGACTTGTCGTATACAGGAAACCTCATAAACAGATTTATAATGACATAGAATGCAAATTAGCAGGTTACCAATAAGATCAAGAGACTTGACCACAGTCCCTTCATATTGACACATTCCTCTCTCTGAGTGGCAGCACAGGTCATGAACAGAGTGTGTTAGAAGATCCAATCTTGAGATTGAAGGTGTCTGTTGAGTTTGGACCACAGGTTCACAGTGTGTCTCTGGCAGTGTCCCGCCTTGTGCAGCATTCTCTTCTGTCCTCACTGACTGTTCTCCACAACAATCTCCAAAGACAGAGTCACTGCTGAGGTAAAGCCCAAAGAGACTGAAATAGCAGATACTGTTCTGGCTCTTTTTCAAGTTTGAATATCCTGTATTGGTTCACAGCCTCAGACTAAGCATCTTGACCTTTGTTTAGGAATTTATCAATTGAAATGCTTTGGTACAGTGTGTTTGGGAGCAGGTTTTAGATACATGAGACAGGTGGAATAGCATTAGGAAACGTACATGAGGTTGTACCTTTAAATTAATGTGTAATTGATATCAAATAGGCAAAGAGCACACTGAAGAAAAAAAAGAGGACCCTGGGTCAGTGTGACTCAAGAAGAAAATTGCATTTGAGGTGTGTGTGTGTGTGTGTGTGTTGAATGTATCCCTGGCAAAGGCATACATTAATTAGGTTTATAGGAAAGAAAGCTGAAAAAGATGTGATATAGTAATGATGACACAAGCTTAACAGAAGACAAGTCTGTGGCTTAAAGCATGAGACGTATATTGTTCTTTGAAATAATAAGAGAAGGATAGAAAAGCCCTACGAGGAAGGGGGGTCTTGAATGACAGACATAGTAGAGAACTGTAAAGAAAAGATGAGAAAAGAAAGTCTGGACCTGAAATCTTCATAGGATTCTTGCCTACCCTCAGAGAGTATGGTAGGAACGATGGAGGAGACTCTGGATTGGCCCAGGACACATGGGTCTCTATGCCTCAGTTTTTCATCTTTAAAGGCAGAGTGTTAACAGTGTGGTTAAATAGATATGAAAACGGCAGGGCATCAGTACAGTATGATGGCTGTGAGTACACATCTGGTCAGGTTTTGTGGGCTTGTGTTTCTACTCTGGTACTCATTAGTTGTACGGAAAGTGAAGAAGAAGAAGAAGAAAAACACTAATTTTTCTTCTGAACCTTCTAGTCTTTGGTTCTCTTGACCCATTCCAATAATGGCCATTCAGATCTTGAAATAAAGCTAACAGGATTTGCCTGAAGATTTAAAAGTCAAATTTGGGCATTGCTACTTGAACTTGCCTGGGGATAGATACTAGAAACACGGAAACATGAAGCCAGCACTATTGCTCAGCAGGTCAAGGCACTTGAAACAAAGACAAATGACCTCAGTGTCATTCCCAGAGCTCACATAGTGGAAGAAGAAAGCCTTTGCATACATGCCATGGCATGCCATAACCACACATATACACAATAAATATGTAAATATAATATCACTTAAAAAAGAAAAGTTATGATAAAAGTAACAGAAAAATATATCTCTTCTAAATTCATTAAAAAGAATTAGGGGTTTCATTTGGAAGAAACTTCCAACATGACTGTGATGGAGCACACTGGTGATACTAGCACCCAAGAGACAGGCATGATGTCTGCAAGCTTCAAATTAGGCTTTCGGGGCTATATGCATATCAAAAATAACAAAACTAAAATAGATAGAAACCTGAATTACGTGACCTTATTAAATACCTGAATTGAATTCCTACCACTCATGTTAATTCATTTAAAATGAAACTCAGATAAAAGAGGGACTTTCCACAGATGCATGGGTGGGGCAGGCAGGGAGGAACTGGTGGCTGGGGCATCTTTGAAGAGATGTCAGGCAAGCACTGAGAGATGCTAAGCTGAAGCAGAGCAGTGGGGCCAATGGTGGAGACTGTGAAGGAAGCTCATAGAGCTGATGGAAACCAAATGCCAATCCTTGGAGAAAATGACTATGGCTTGGTGAAAGGAGGAAGAGAAAATTGCAAAACAGGAAAACAAACCCACCGGAAAAGGAACACATCCAGCAAATACCAGTCAGCCAGACTAGGGACAGAGAATCCACTAAGAACATTTGGAAGCAGTTCCCTAAGCGTTGAAGATCTCTGTATGCTGTTACGTATTCAGGCTCGACGTTCCTATTAGAAGCGCTCCTATGTCTGCACTGAGGCGAGGGAACATGTAGGACTGGAGGTGGCCCTTGTGTTGCTGCCAGGCTGTGATGACTCCTCTGTCTCAAGGGGACAGCCTGGCTTTTACAGAGCTTGATGCTACTCCAAGTTCTGCCTACCAGCTTTCAAAGTCCTTTTATTTAAAAGATGCCTGATTGCCACACCTAAAGCTTCCTCTACTGGAGGGTTCCAGCTGGACACAGATTCTCTACTGCCTCCTGGCAGGACATTCGGATCTAGCAATTTACTCATCGACACGATTGTGCTCAATCATTCGCCCTGTGGTGGGCTCAGCATGGCACCCAATGGCACCGTGTGCCACTAAGGACACAGGATCAGGTGAGACATGAAGCCTGCCCCGTGGGAAAACAAAAGCAGTAATTACCTGATGAGCTGTAGAGGTACAAAGTATGGAGCAAACGCTGAAGGTGGAGCCTGGCTGCCTAAGCATGTGTCAATGCAAATGATACTTTCCTGGGAGGCACGCCTCGTTCAGCCTCCCGCTCCTTTTTTATGAGCTTTAAACATAACCGGCCTATGGGTAGCTGTTGTTCCCTACAGATAGGCCTCACTTTAAGAGTGCATTCCTGAATCTCTTGACTTGCCAGTTACTGTCCCACGTGATCCCTGGTTGCCTGGGGTATTTATTATTGCTCAACAGTACAGGTGTGATATCTCTACCAGAGCCAAAGCCCATGGCCACCACAGGAAGCACAGGATTTTCACCTAACAAACAATCAGGACCCTGCTTTTGATTTTGCTTTCTTACTAAACTGAGGTGTGGCCTGAAAAACACATGTTTTAAAAATAAATTACAGTTTTACCTTAAGTTTGTCTTAGAACGTATACAGGTTTCAATGAGATATTTGGAAGAATTTTTCCTTCTCTGTTTTCTTAAGGATATTCTTAGATATTATGTCTCACAGTTTTCTAATATCCAAACAGAAAAAAAGCCTTAAAAATGGTCGGATGCATGCCTTTTGTCCTGTTCTTGAATCTAGTCCTTACTCCTTCATGTTGGCATCTAGAACTGTCCAACAGTGGGTGGCACAAGGCTGTGTTCATGCCTGGTCCATGCTTTGGAAGACTTCAGAACAAAGACTTCCATTATCTGTGGAGTATTACATAATCTCCAAATTGCTTTCACTTGTGTATCCTCTTTTGATTGCAGCTGGTGTTGTCACTGCCTTATGAAAACAGCCACCCAGATGGCTGGGTTATAGTCACCACTTCATAGAATGGTGACAGTCAAACCTTTTCAATGCTCCTGTGTGACTGTCTGGAAAAAAATCATGGGCACTCCAATTAGGAAACTACAGGTTCCAGCGAGGCACATGGCACATGCCTGCAGTCTCAGCCCTTGGATTGCAAGTTCAAGGCTAGTTGGGGTTCCATAGAGAGCACTTGCCTCAAAACAGAAAGACGAACAAACGAACAAAAGAACAGGGGAGAGTGGCTCAGTTTTATAAAGTGCTTGTTGTATATGCCTGGAGACCGGAGTTCAGATCCACGCACCCACCCAAACTCTGCCTGCAGCGGTGTGCATGCGTAACCATGGTGCTGAGAAAGAGGAGACAGTAGTTCCTGTAGCTCATTGGCCTAGCAAATCAGAGAACTCCAAGTTAGTCAAGTGTGGTAGTTTGAAAGAAAATGGCCCCCCAATGGGAGTGGCACTAATAAGAGGTGTGGCCTTGTTGGTGTAGGACGTGTGATACTGTGGAGGCGGGCTTTGAGGTCTCATATATGTGCAAGCTATGCCCAATGTGACAGATCCCTTTCTGTTGCCTTTAGACCAAGAGGTAGAATTCTCCAGCACCATGTCAGCCTGCACGCCACCATACTCCCAGCTGCCATGCTCCCCACCATAATGACAGTATGAAACTGTCTCAGATAAATGTCTTTTTTTTTATAAGAGTTGCAATCATGGTATCTCTTCGTAGCAATAAAAATCTTAACTAAGACAGTGAAAAACTTGGTCTCACAGGTTGGTTAGAAACCCTGAGTTAGCAAACAAGGTAGGCAGTGACCGAAGAAGATAGCTGGTGCTAATCTCACATGTGCACACACATGCATGCATGCCAGCACAGGGACATACGCACAGCCTTATGAGCACATTCATACAAGGTGGTCAAAAGGAGGAGTGGCTGAGCACCAGAACATGCCGGATTCCTAAGGGTAAATATGTCCAACCCCAATGTTCAAGCTTCAATGTGGTTGCCAGAATTGACAAAACGTAGCAATAAAAGCTTGCCATGTGGTGCACACCTTCATTCCCACACCCATGAGGCAGAGGAAGGAGGATCTCTATTATACTGCCGTGCTTCACCACTGGTGACAAGTGAGTGCCACTGAGTTCTTTTCTCAGGCAGGGCGCTCACAATGGCAAAGATTCTAGAACTGCTGGAGTTATCAAACACTAAACATGTTCAGCAGTGCTAATGGTGAGCCAGTCACCAAGCTCACTTCATCTCCCTGAAAATTCTTGCTGCCTATTTGGGGGGTGGCCATTATTATCTTTTTTCCGGTAGAAAAAACTAAGCCTTAAATAAATGCAAACAACCTACCAAATGGTGGAACACTGGGAATCTGGTATTCCTAGATTTAATCCCAGACTTTGAAACTTAACCCCTAACCTCTGAAACTCCATGATAGTATTTCATAAAGTGCAGTACACAACTTCCCCCTGAATTAATTGTGTTTTTCCTAGGAAATTTAGCAAGCCATCAGTTCCCCCCAGGCATCTCAGAGTAACAGAGTCAGAATTTTCTGGAGACGGGCTGTAGGCGTGTCTGGCTGGAGCCCTTTTCGTGTGGAAGACCATGGTCACCATGGTTAGAACCACAGCTCTGCCACTTCCCCTACTAATTCTTCTTCTTTTTTTTTTTTCCTTTCTTTTTGAGTGGGGCGACATTAGAGGAAAACTTTGTGCTTCATTTCACACCCCTAAAGTAGACTCGCAGCCTGGACTGAAGCTGTTGTTTTGTAAATCGACGACTGGCATGGCATGTGCTTAGACTACGGAGTGAGCAGCTTGCACCAGGATTTGTCCGGAATTGGAATGCAGAGACTTTTGTTCTTTCCGTTTTCTTTTTAAAAAAATTTTTTTATTCATTTTATTGAACTATTGAGCTATATATTCTTCTCCGCTCCCCTCTCTTCATCTCTCCTCCCCTTAGACTCTCTCCCATGCTCCCAATTTACTCAGGAGAGCTTGTCTTTTTCTACTTCCCATGTAGATAAGATCCATGTATGTCTCTCTTAGGGTCCTCATTATTGTCTAGGTTCTCTGGGATTGTAAATTGTAGGCTGATTTTCTTTGCTTTATGTCAAAAAGCCACTTATGAGTGAGTACATATTATATTTGTCTTTCTGGGTATGGGTTACCTCACTCAATATGATGTTTTCTAGATCCATCTATTTGCCGGGAAATTTCAAGATGTCATTTTTTTTTGCTGTGTAGTACTCCATTGTGTAAATGTACCACATTTTTCTTATCCATTCTTTGGTCAAGGGACATTTAAGTTGTTTTCAGGTTCTGGCTATAACAAACAATGCTGCTATGAACATAGTTGAGCACATGTTCTTGTGGTACGATTGAGCATCCTTTGGGTATATACCCAAAAGTGGTATTGCTGGGTCTTGAGGAAGGTTGTTTCCTAATTTTTTTGAGAAATCATCATACTGACATCCAAAGGGGCTGTACCAGCTTATATTCTCATCAGCAATGTAGGAGTGTTCCCTTTTCTCCACAACCTCTCCAGCAGAAGCTGTCATCGGTGTTTTTGATCTTGGCCATTCTGACAGGTGTAAGATGGAGTCTCAGAGTTGTATGACTTGAATCTCTGATGGCTAAGGATGTTGAGCATTTCCTTAAGTGTCTTTCAGCCATTTTAGATTCCTCTGTTGAGATTTCTCTGTTCTTTTAAATGTTAGAAAAATTGCTGAGAAGGGAAAATATCAAGTCTCAGAACTTTGTCCTGCAAAGTCAGCTCAGAGGTAGAGCACTTTCCTTTGCCCTGTGTTTGCCCTTCTACTGTTCAGCAAGCTAAGTAAGATGAAACCTCAGAAAGCCAGAGTTTGTCGAGAGACTGAATAGATTGATCAATAGTGCTTCTTTCCCTCTTTCAGGATTCCTATTTGTTGTTATTATTATCTTCCTTAAAATTTTTGCTATAATGATCTCTTAGGTAGGGTAGAGTCCTGAGTCATTCAGGGGTCTTCAACGAACAAAGGGCTGCTAGCGTGAAAAAAAAATCATCATTTCTGACCTACAAGGAATAGAATGCCAGGAAGACACCACAGATTTTCAAACATTCTCCTAAAATGTACAAAAAGTGTTATCTGTGGGAACAGGCACAAGAGGCTACGAGACCATTGCACTTCCACTAGGACTCCAGTATCAGGCATGAAGCCTTTCTACTTCAAGTGTGAGCATGAGTTTATGTTGCTCTGTGCTGCCTCACTTGGAGTCTGAGTGTCTCCCTGTACTGTTTTGTCTGCCATGTCACCCTTCGAAGCAGTAGTATAATGAAACGAACCCAGTCCATCTCTTCCCTTGCACTGATTCCAAACACGCATCCATAATTTGGGTGCACTGTTGAATCTCAGTTTTCAAAACTAAAATCACACGGGATCACTAATCTTTATTTCTACGACTGTCTTATAAAATAGTACTAGCTCAATTAACCCTCTTCCAGTTTTTCAACTTATCAAATTTGTGTATGTCTGCTTGGGACTTACCCAAATTAGTCACAAGGACTGCCTTCTGTAGGCAGTGTTCTTTTCATGATTAAGAAAACAGACTCTGAAAAGTAAAGATAACTTCAGAAATCAAAGGTACAGCTAATGGCCAAGTCAGAACCATAATCTAGGTCACTTCACACAAAGGGCTTTTCTCTTCAAGAAAACCCTATGTGGCAAAGCCTTCAAAAATAAATGGGAATTGAAATTGACTTTTTTTCTATACCCTTCTTTCTGTATTTCATGTTGATCTAGCTTCTCCCTTCTATGATGCCCATGTCTGTCCCAAGCACTTCACAGAAGCAAACCAAAAGACTCCCTGACTCTAAAAGCTGAGAGATTTTTAATACAAAACCTGCTTAAGGGGCTCATTGCTGGTTGTATTTCTAGTCTTTGTGGGTGGCCTGCTGCGACTCCCAAGACCTCCACCATTGTAGAGGTGGAGCAAGGGCTGATGGCTCACTGGGGAATTAAAAGCTGTTATTTTGCCTTTCAAAACAACAGCTGAGCCAGCCAAGCCCATCTCAGCACGCACACACACACATAGACACACACACACATATACACACACTTACTCACACCACCTGCATAGGGATTAGCCTTCAGGCTCAACTCCACCCACTCAATCGCTTCATCTAAGTGTTTCTTTTGCTTTTCCAAAACTCCTATCTTCATTCCGAGATCCTGGTGTGCAGATCTCAAAATCCTGGAGACCAACTGGCTAAAAGGAGTCCCAGTTCAGTACCCTGAATATGGGATCGGGGGATTTGTGTTTCTTAATTCATGCCTCTTATCTTGAAAACACATCTACCCAATGTCTTGATACTCCTTGTGTTCATGAAGAGCAAAACACAATTCAGCCTTCCTCTTCCTATGTAACAATAAGATTCTGCCTGGCCACTTGATGTGTGCCAGGTGTGCACAACAAATCAGATTGGCATCTGCCCAATCCTTAAATTCTTCCTTTGATGTTTCAGCTTAGAGCCTATACTGCTCTTTGGAAAGAAAGACTACATGGCAGTAGCTGTAAAACTATCTGAGTGACACTTTAATTCTGTTTGCACATAATATTTCATGGTCTTCAGAGAGCACACCAGTTTGTAGGAGGGCTGAGCACATCTCAGGCATGAGGTGACTAACCAAAGACAGACTGAAGGAACTTCAGACAGAATGAGTTTAAAACAAAGTTGAATAGAAGAAAAATCAGTTTTATTTTCTCTTCCTTTGTTTGCCCCTGTGAACTTTTGTTCCATCATGACTGTTCCTGCTTTGGAATCTGGCATCTGCTGTTCAAAACACCCCCTCATGCTCAGACATGTTTACGAACTTTTCTCAGCAAGTTTTGACATTACCTCGCTGGGACATTCTATCAGAAGCTTTGCCTTGTGGCCAAATTTGAACAAATTCACCACCACTGTTCTAGGTGGGAGGACCCCCTCCAGTGATCACAGTGTTTGGGGCCAATGCGGTCAACCGCAGCTTTTAAAAAAAAAAAAAAAAAAAAAAAAAAAGAGTAGAGCTAAGCAGAATCTTAAAACTCTGCCTAGTGCTGATTCCTAGATTTCTTCCCACGAAAAGTGTAGGTTGGAGCTTACATAAGCTCATCACAGACTTTCAAATTCCCTCTGGAAACATCCAGAAGATGGTCCAGGTCCAAGATAGTCATAATGGTGGCCAAGGGGGAAAAACAGTTGGAAATGATTATAGTAAAGAGGAATAGGAGGGGAGTGCTTGGAAAATAAAACAGAGCAGATTGCATTGTACAAAAATAAGAAAGCCCACCCCTATTGAATGGCTACAAGGTCTTAGGCCCTCTTCAAACACTTAAAGTGTAGTCTTGTCTTCATCCTCTCCTGTGAAGACAGTGTTGTGGCTAGCGATGTACTCTTCTAAAATGATAGGTGAAAGTCATAACCCCAGCAACCTTGTTAAGAAACAGAAACAGAACATCTGAGGTGAGGGCAGAGTAGGGTAGATCCAGCCAATATGACCAATTGCCTTATGAATCTGCACAGTGAGAAATACCCCAATGGGAAGATTATTTATGCAGTAACACAAGGCCGACTCCCACTAGCCAAGGAGAGAGGCGTTCACCTGTGACACATTATTCCTTCACAGTCCTCAGAGGAACCGTCCCTGCTGACACCTTGTGAGACAGTAAATTTTTGTTCCCTTTGCTGCACAGTTTGTATGTCTTTGGTACTGAGGCTCAAGAAAATTAGGGAACCAAGGTTCAGATATATTATGAGATCCATTTGTGTCCAATGATCTCATGCTTACACACAAAGCTCCAGGAAAACCTGGGCTGGAATTTACCATGATTCCTTTCAAGAGAACATGGTAACATTATAGTTTTCAAATATTTTGCTAAAGACATCTTATTCACAGTGTAATAAAGTCCATCCACTATGTAAGATCCAGGGAGAGCTTTCCTAGCTGCACACGGATGAAACCTATGCTCTTCCATTCCCATGTGTCTGCCCCTCCCTACACTCTCATGTAGGATAGTGGACATATCCTGGAGAACACTGTTGGCAAAACACAATACACACAAAGAGAAGCCAGGTGAAAATTAACACAGTACATACATGAAGCATAGCCCAAGAAGACAAGGAACTGCTGCCATTAAATGTCATGGAATTCATAGGAAAAGAGCAGAAATCAAAGGGTGCCATGCTGAACCAAGGTCCAGTCAGTAGAGTACTTGACATGCAAGCATAAAGGGCTGAACTAGTGTCTCCAACAGCCACATAAAACCTATGTATTGTGCACATCTGTAACCTTTGCACTGCTGGGGAGGGGAAGGCCTTGGAGGCAAGTGGATTCCCAGAGCTTGATAGCCAGCTAGTCTAGCTGAATCAATGATCTCTGCATTCAATGAGTAACAGTGTCTCAAAAAGTAAGGCAGAAAGATGATAGAGGAGGACACTTGAAGTCAACCTCTAGCCTCCACAAGCACACAAGTATGCATGTACTCCATACAGATGATTACATGCACAAAGGATGCATTCACATATCACACACATATACATACTTAAAAGGGGAAGTATGGTGTCAATTTTTCGAAAGACCTTATCTACTGTCTAACTGACAGATCATGGGGGGAAGAGCATTATATGATGGGAAATGTGGAACCCAGCAACCATGTGATTGACGAAGGACCAGTTTTTCCTTTCTTGCTAATGTCCTGCTAAGCCCTACCTGTCTCATGACTAAAGAAGAATAGAGAAATATAGAAAAATGGAATCACAGATGTAAAGAGAACTTTGAAACTCCTTGAACAATATGCCACACCAGGATAAGAATTATTTTCATACTAAAGTACCTTGCATTTTAGAATGTAAAGACAATTGTTGATATAGACAGAGAAATAAGGGAGGCGCACTGACGTGAAGGCTCCCGAATCCCCAGCCAAACTGTTCAGGAGTCAGGCTGACTCCATTTGGAAGAATATGGAAGAATCAGCCTAGCATGAAGTTATAAAATGTGATCGCTCACTGGGTCGTTCTGCATAGGCCTTCACCTCTGCGTTCAGCATTCTCTTTGAAGTCCCTGACCTCTCTCTTGTCACTGAACTGTTCAGTAACTACTCTGAATTGAATGGAACATCCCAGCCTGCCCTGCTGATGTAATCAGACAAGGCTCACCCTGCACAGCCAGAGTCTCTGATTAGCATTCGTTTCAGCAAATGGAGTGGGGCCCTGGGGAGTCATTAATGTACCTAAGGCCTGCGCTCAGGCATAAGCCACATAAACCTCGAGAATAAGAATGATCAAGTCATGCCTCATTTTTAACACGCTAGTTCTACTGGAAACTCCTGCAGACTCTTTTATTTTCTGTCTGAATTTCATTAAATACTGTGCTATTAGCAACTGAAAGAGCATAGCTTATATTTAACAAGAGATTTCACAAAATTCCAGGATGATAGATCCGTGGAGACCACCTGGTCCAATCATGGCCTCATTTTGTGGATGGACAAAACAAGAGTAAGAGAGGGACACTGGCCTGTCAGAGTTCATTGCAAATGCCATGTCAGAGCATGGTTAGAGCACACACAGATTGCCATCCAATACTGGTACTGTTATTGATGGCCAAAAAGAAGTTCATATTAACACTACAGGAATGATGGGGAGGGTAAACAAAGGGGGGCTACATATTACCCATATATTTTGGGGTCCTTTTCAATAATAAGCATACATGGAATGCCTGATTTTGTAATTCTATGGTGGGCATAAGCATCAGCCAGAGAGAAGAACTTGAGAAATGATTTTGGAATGTACATGTCAGATAGGTGCATATGCTAATAGTTGAAGTACATGTAAGATAGGTACATGCATATACTAATAGTTGAAGTGAATTATTCAATGGTTTGAGTGCTTGCAGTTACTTTTTATAGGTTACCAAACTTGGTGACTTCCTTTATAATTAAAAAAAAATCAGATGGGGAGGGTGGAGATAGAAAAATTGTTCAATTGTTAAGAGCACCAGCTTCTCTTTCAAAGGACCCAGTTCAATTTCCAGCACCCACGTGGCAGCTCGCAAATATCTATAAATCCAGTTCCAGAGTGTTTGACACCCTCACACAGACCTACATGCAGACAAAACATGAAATAAAAATAAATAAATCATAAGGCTAGAGAGACGGCTCAGTGGTTAAGAGCACGGGCTGCCCTTCCAGAGGACCCTGGTTTGATTCCCAGCTCCCACAACCAGTTCCAGGGAATCTGATACTCTCCGCTGTCTCCACAGGTACTGTACATACATGATATAATACATACTGTAGGTAAGATACTCATACACAGAGAATTTTTTTTTAAAATCAGATGGGTACATCTAAATTGTCATAATTTCTTACTGGATTTTTAAAAAATAGATTCTTTATGTCACCATAGCACTTTTGAAAATACAAAACAAAGTTTCAGATTTTTACAATTTCCTTCAGGAAATTCAGAAATGAAGTAACCCCTCACAGTTACTAGCTGTGTTACTAGGCAGACACTAAACCAGCCTGAATTCCCTCTGCTGTGAAAGGGGAGAGGAGTACCCGCCTCGTAGACCTGTCTTCTAAGTCAATGTATGTATGGAAATCACTCAGACACTAATTGCTAACCTCACCATTCACATGTTTACAACAAAGAGAATAAATTCTGAATCTGGTATATGAAGTTGTGATTAGTCGTTAAATTCTCTGCCCAGAAAGTCTTCTATTTAAAGCTTTTATCTTATGTCACTCAACTGTTCTAAACTCTCAGGATTTTATTCCTATATTATCTCTTAGACAATTTCTCCTCCATATGTGGTATAAATTCCTTTTTTAAATTTAATGAGATATATCTTTAAATTAAACATCTAAGTCATTGTATTTAGGTACTTCTAGCTTTCATTATGTAATTTTACATTGATAATCTGAGCCTTTGCTTTTGAGAGGGAAGGGCATGTACTTCATAGCACATCGAAATATAAGAAGCAGTGCAATACCTCACATGGCTTTCAAAAGAGTCCTGAACGTTATTCACAATCTTCATTTGGTATCTGAGAAACTGAGAATAAAAAAATCAAAATGGCAGGAAACCATCAAGCAATCTTTTTTAAAAGATTTATTTATTTATTATATATACTGTATTCTGCACCAGATCTCATTACAGATGGCTGTGAGCCACCATGTGGTTGCTGGGAATTGAACTCAGGACCTTCGGAAGAACAGGTAGTGCTCCTAACCTCTGAGCCATCTCTCCAGCCCCCATCAAGCAATCTTAAGTGGCCGAAATGAAGGCCAGAACTGAAGTCAAGTGTCCTGAACTAAAATACTTATAAAAGTCCAGAGAGTTTGAGCTGGGTAGGCACAGGGGCAATAAAATAGGGAACAGTTAAGTTTCTAGAAAAATAGAGATACAAACATGGAAATGTTGGTTCAAAATTACCTCTCTTGCAAAATAAACTGGAGATACTTTTATGTGAAACATCTTATTTTAAAAAATATTTTTCAGACAAAGCAAAACATATATCCTAGGGACACTTGCTGCAAACTTTGAGTTGACACTGATAAACTTTTAAGCACACATGCTTTGGTTAGTTTCTTGAATTTATTTCGTGAAATACTTATCAAAGTGGGATCTCATAGAAGTCAAGGGTTAAAGGTTTGTTTTTACTATCTTAAATTATGTAGGCATGTCTCTGTGTGACTTTGCAGGCATGAGTACAGGTGCCCGTGGAATCCAAAAGAAACTACCTGACCCGCCCCAGAAACTGGAGTTACAGGTGGTTGTGAGCTGTCTAACATGGGTGCTGAGAATCAGTTCAACTCTTCTGCAAGAACTGTGTCTACCCTTAGATGTCTACCATCTCTGCAGCCCAGAAAAAAAAATGGTGTTTATCACAAGCTTGTGAGACTGGGGAAGAGACAGATATTAAAACTCTGGTGTGTTAATATATAATTGGGTATCTGTAAATAAAAAAAATACATTTGGTTTCTGTTGTTTATATTTGAGAGCATAGCAGAGGTACTTTGCATTCACAGATCTCCAGCTAAACCAGAAATGTTAAACATACACAATTCTTCCATCTACAAAGCAAAGAACTGAAAGTGATTGACAGCCTGGTAATCTGTGTTATCTGTTAGGACGGGCCATATTAAGTTCTTACAACGAAGACTGAAGGTAGCTAGTAAATTAAATAATTCTTACAGCCATAGGCTCCCCCAAGCTCCTACAACCAGGACCAGGGGTAGCTAATAGCCCAAATGACCTCTGTGCTATCTATATGAAGAGCAGACCAGATCCTTCCTTAGACCCTTAAACTACTACAGGTAGTCAATCTCTAGAACCCATCTTCATGGAGGAAATGACATATAATCTGAGTTGAGTTTCATTGTACTTATGCTTCCTCATGGAATGGGGATTGTATTGCACCAGGAGACTTTTTTCCAAACTCTACTGGACTTAAACATATTGGGAATAAACCACCTGTTGTCAGACTCCCTGACATCTGATCCAGATTTGGACCCAGTTTTCATTATCTCTTCACAGGGCTTGCTTTCCTGTATGACACCTGTGGAGAACCCCCACAATTTAGTTTTTGTTTGTTTGTTTGTTTTTTCTTAGGGTTACAAGACCAGTTGAGGCTCTCCATTATTGTAAAAAGAAGCTTCTTTGATGAGGAGTGAGAGTTCTTCTTATCTATGGGCATAAGGCTAAGTACTTATGTATATTTGGAAATCAATCAGGAAAATGGCAACAGTAGGTTCTCCCTTGGGTGATTCCCCCCTCTAGCTACTGGTAGTTATCTAGTTTCCCAGTATCAGACACTAATTCTCTCCTACTGATGGTCCTTGGGTCCAACTAGTCCTCTATTGGTTACCTTAAATATCAAAGCACCACTACTGCACAGGTGGAGGTATCTTACTGGGCCTGTCATTGTTGTGTTTCTTTGGCCCTGATTTCCATTGAGCTTGCACAGTTACTGTGATAGTGAGTCCTCAGGGAGGAGGCTTCCTGTCAACTACACCTCAATTGCCAAAATGCCATGTCAGAAATACGTGCTGTTTTCAGCAATATAGTCTTTCCTTCAAAGGACCATGGCAATGGACTATATTGTTTGGAGAGTCTCTTGGACTCTATTGACTAACAATTTGAAGGTGCATTTCCTATGCTTGGTACTGGGGATTTTATCAGATAGTCTATGGTTCTTGGGGAGGAAGAAGGTAACATTATTGATTTACATGGCCAAGTTCCATCCCCCCCACTCTGTCTCTCTCGCTCTCTCTCTCTGTCTCTGTCTCTCTCAAGAGGGATAGATGGATAGATAGATAGATAGATAGATAGATAGATAGATAGATAGATACTCTAACAGACATATTTTGCATATGTATTTTGGGGGTGTGACTTGAGACAGGGTTTCTTTGTGTAACAGCTCTGGCTGTCCTGGAGCTTGCTTTGTAGATCAGGCTAGCACCATACTTACAGAGATCCACCTGCCTCTGCCTCCCGAGTGCTGGGATTAAAGGTGTGAACCACTATGCCAGGAGCTTATGTACTTTAAAGAAAACTTCTAAAATCATGTTTTCCTACTGCTTGTTAAAACAACCTTGGTATTATATGTCTATTTTTCCTCCATATATCTCTGTTACCCTTATTCTCCTTTTCCCTCTCAGTTTTCCATCTTGGCTTCATGGCAACAATTGATATATCTTTAGGCCACCCATATATGTAAGACTCAAGACAGATGGCAAGAGCCAAATGTCCAGAACACCTGCTGCTGGCTAGTGTCTTTGAGATATGACAGGGAAGGTGCATCATTGTGGTCACCTACATAAGAACTGAATAATGACAACACCAGCTGATATGCCACAGTGGATGAAGGAAATTTCACAAGGTCTTCCACCTACATGAAGAGGTGCAGGCGACAAAGGCTTCTGAGAGAGGGAGAATGGTTTTCTCCAGGACGAGGTCTCTGATGGATTAACCAGCCCTAAGTGGCCAGTCCTAAACACAGCTACACATGAACAACACTGAATGGGTGGTATGTATGTGTGTGTGTGTGTGTGTGTAATAATAATAAAGAAGGGATCATAAATTTGAGAAGAAATGGGGGAACACAAGAAGAGTTGGGAAAAGTAGAAGGATGGATAAAAATTATGTAACTCAAGAATTCATGTATGATTTTTTTCCAAAGCAAAAAGGCAAGGAGGAATTTTAGTGTTTTTATCACAGTGAAATGATAATATGTTAGTAGAGATAGTCTGAACCTCATTTAAGTATTAACATGTAAATTTTTTCTTATCCGTTAAACTTTTATAAACTTTTTGGCTTTTCCTATAATAAATCAAGTTAATTTATTGTAAGCTCAAAAACCACACTCTAATACCTTACAGAAGACTTAAAATTGCAAAGCTGAAAGAGAAATATTAATTCCTCCCTCTCTTCCCCTTCATCAAAAGCTGTCTGTTTTCAGAACTTCCTGAGCTCAGCAAATGCCATGTGCACACATGCTGCACTTAGACAGACTTCCGGGCATTCTACCTGACTCTTCTATCTCCTATCCTATGTGCAGTACAGCCAAAGGCTCTAGTGTCTCCTCCTTTATGATTAAGCCCACAATGTGTTACATGGCACTGCCATACACCAACTCAGTCCCTAAGCCCACAGTGTTCCACATGGTACTGCTGTATCCCAACTCAGTCCCTAAGCCCACAGTGTTCCACGTGGTACTGCTGTACTCTAACTCAGTCACTAGGAGTTCTTGTTCCTCTTTGACAGTGGCATCCTGTGTAGTTTTCCATACCTCAGTTTTACCTTCATAGCCTGTCCATCTTCTGTAGCCCAGTCAGCATGATCTTAATGAGCAAGACCGCACACAGCTCAGCAGAATCAACATTCAGGCTGCTTCTCCCTCTACTACTCTGGAATGACCAGACTCACCTTCCATTGGCCTCTTCAAAGCACCCAGCTCATTTCTCTGCTAAGCTTGCTGTGTCTACTCCTTCCTGAAATATGCTACTGCTCTAAATTATATCACAATCATAAGGCATGAAAGGAAGGCACTGTCGAATCGGGCAATTGAATTCCTGTCTCTGAGGTTGTTCCCTCATTGATAATATAGAGACAAAGAACAGCTGTGTGCACTCCATGGTAACAGTGTGGTGGTGACATGCTATATGGCTCAGGGGAGGACCTGACTTGGGTATGGAGGGAATAAAGAAATGACAAACACATGGACACACGGACACAGCGGAAAAAAAAAAAAAAGCTTGGATCAGGTGCTCTGGGCTCTATATGGAAAAGCTGTCGGCGTGTGCATTGAACAGAGAGGAAGGGCTGTTACACACAGCTGAACAAGGAGGCAGGGTTCTTACACACTGAAAAACAGGGAAGCCGAATGAGGAGGCAGGTTTCACTCATTAAAGTAGGGATCATCTTAGCAGACCAGTTTCAGGCTGTAAACATCTGAAAAGGAAAAGTCAGGTAGATAGCTTCTGTGCACACTGTCAACATCTGCAGTCGACACAGAAAGGCTTTGAGATCCCACTAAAACTAACCCTGGGGAGACGTCGTTGCCATTCCCAGGAATGGGTCTGAGGCATTGTGTCTCTGACATGGTTCTGCCAAGGTCAGCAACAACACACATTCATTCAGGACTTCACTTTCTCCGTACACAATAAGACTTAAACTCACTAATAAAACTAGAAATCCAACTGTAAGGGGAAATTTGATGGCAGGGTGCTTGCCTAGCATGTACAAAACACGTTCATAATCTCTCTCTCTCTTCCCCCCTCTGTCTCTGTCTCTCTGTCTCTGTCTCTCTCTCTGTCTCTCTCTCTCTGTCTCTCTCTCTCTCTCTCTCTCTCTCTCACTTACATGAACACAGCCTTACTACACAGTAAACAACATCTACAGAAAGTGTATTTCAGTGGACAAACTCCTTAGTCCACTAAAATACTGCTGTCTTACAGAGGTTTTCAGTGGCCATTCTATAGGAGTATTGCCTCTGTCTTTTTCTCCTTCTCTCTTGTTTTTGAGTAAGAGATTGGCACAGTTGCCATGCTTCTGTTTTATTGCTCTGCATGTTCATAGACCATCTCTCCTTCGGAGAAGGTCAGCTCTGAGGGTACTGGGTTTCAATTTTGATCACCAGAAACACAGAACATGAACTGTTTCATATTGTTATAAAAATAGAAAGGGGACACAAAAGGAGATGGGAGATCTTAAGGAAAGAGGGAACAAGAAAATGAAAAGTCATGGAATGTGTAGGACATGGGACAGAAAGGAAGGACACTGGAGTTTGGAGGAGGAGAAAAGCAGGGTGGCTGAGGAGAGGTAGAGGGGACAGAGGGGGCGGGGAGGTAGAGGAGACAGGAAACAGGAGGGGGAGGGAAGGTGGGAGAGACAGCCTGGGGTGGGGGTTGAATAAGAACAAAGAGTGATGACCCGTATGTATGCAGACGCCGGAATGAAACCTATTACTTTGTAAGCTATCTTTAAAAATTAACTTAAGCAAAGTGCCAGCTCCACGATGGAAACTCAGCAAATATTTATTTTGCACGGATACCGTGCAGGCGCTCAGGAGGTGCTCAGTGGGAATTTGCTCAAATGCATGGTATTAACATATTTTACAGAGTGCTTATCCACTTGCAGAAGCGGCTTAGACCTTGAGAACTCAGGACAGCCTGTCCCCTGTCCCCTGATAGAGTACAATGGTGCTATTCTATTCAGGTTTTATCCTTCTTCGCATAGGCTTGTCTGGAATAAAAATAATAATAAAAAATATTAAGTTTTACACATTTTAGACATGATTGCCCCTGAATGTTCCTTGCTTCGAAGAATTTCGCATAAAAATTTTCTCCTCAGGCTTTCTTGTTTTTCGGTTTGAAGACTCCAATCCCTTAAAATCCTCAAATGTAACAGTGGAGTAGTCAGTATGTGAAAAGAACTGCCCGTTCCCAAACACAACTACTATGACTAAGAGGTGACGCTTGTGCATTCAGAGTGGCTGGCTACTACAACAGTTTCTCACACGGTTGTAATGAGCACAGTCTTCTTGGGACTACAGAGGAACAAACTTGGTGGAACTGCTCCTGTAACAAGGGACAAATGGGGCTCCCGGAGGGGACAAGTAACAGTCAGGACCTGAGAAAGATGTATGATCACTGCAAAACATTCTCTGTCTCTTTCTTTAAGTTGGCACTTCTTAACCTTCCCAATTTTGTGACCCTTTAATACAGTTCCTCGTGCTGTGGTGCCCCCAATGATAAAATTATTTTCATTGCTGTTTCATAACGGTAATTTTGCTACTCTTGTGAATCATAATGTAAATATCTGTGTTCTCTGATAGTCTTAGGCAACTCGTCTGAAAGGGTTGTGTGACCCTGAATGGGGTTGTGACCCACAGGTTGAGAACCATTGCTTTAAGTAATTTCTATTTTTCTTTTTTATTACTCCAGTTTGTATTACAAAAAGTTTGAAGCAATTAGAAAAGACAAGAGAATGTAACAAAGAGTCACAGCTACATCTAGATTGAATTCTCGTTAATATTTTGCTATATTTGCTTAACTTGTTCCTGACACAAGTAATTTAAAATAAATTTCAGACAGAATGGTATCGTCTTCCCTCCACAGATTTCTGTAAACCAAGTATAATTTGCTATGCAGTCCCAGTGCGTCTCCACTGCTCAGATTGCTGAGAACAGCTCCTCTAAGACAGGATCGTCCAAGTCCCCTTGTTGCCATAAAAATTGTACTTATAGTTGGTTTGCCCACTTTAAATATAAAATTGAGATCTAATTGAAGACCTCATAATGCTTCTTATTCATGTCTTCTAAATTTAAGAAAAAAAATGTTCTTTCTTCCAATGCCATACCATTATCTTTGTATCATTTTTTGTTTGTCTTCATGACAGTGATTCATTCCAGAGACAGGCCAGTTATGCTATTACGTGTCCGCCTTCTGACTTAGTCAAAATTCTTCCCTGTGGAAGCTTGATTTGTTCTGTTGCCTTGCATGGTTCTTATAAATTGAACTTATATCTAAAGGCTTGAGTAGCTTACTATCACAGTGCCTCTATATTTGAAAACCAAAATTTGCAGCTATGTCTTTGTTATGATTAGTGAAATTGTTAATCCCGAAGATGGGAGGAGAAAGACCACTGATCCAAACCAACATGACCAAATTAATTAAAGCAAGCAATTAATTAAATCAAGCTTTTTTAATTCCTATGCACAGGCTGCCTTCCTCCTAATGCTGGCTTTGAGAGGTTAGCAGTGGACATAAGGAAAACAAAGTTTTTATAGCTCAGGGGCAGGGAGTTTCAAAATGGAGAACTGAGTGGGCAAAATAGGTGGGATTATACGAGCAGAACATACACATGATAAGGAAGTCCTAATGACCACCTGAATCAAAGATGTGGTTACAAGGTAGGCATAACAACTGGTAGTCATAACAAGGAGGTTGTAGGTGCTCATACAACCTTTTTAAAGAAAGGTAGGGTTGCAAGATGGCTATAAACAACTTTATGAAACGAAGACATGATTACCATTCCTAGAATAGGCAGTACAGATTCATTTATAGTTAAGGTTACAGGTGGGGCATTGCCCAGGAAGGAATCTAATTTGTCATTACTATAACATGGCTTTTAAGGCTAAGATGGAGGCATGTTGGTTCTTCAGAATAAATCTCTATAAAAAAATTGAAGGTTTGAGGGAGGTTCAAGAGACAGCAAGGGAAAAAGAGGGAAGTCTAGCAGGGGTGGGGCAGGGTGATGGGACTATCTCAACTAAGCCCCCAACTCTCTGGGAAGTGCTATTGGACCGTGGACTTGAGAACTACAGTCTGGGCAGGATCCCAGAATGGATTTAAGAAACACAGGAAGTATGAAATATGAGCAAGGATATTAATTTTATAGTGTATAACGAGAACAAAACTACTAAAGCAATTGGAATGTTGCCACTGAAAAGACTAACGTATTTCCCCCACAGGCTTGTGGTTTCCAAGCCTGTTTGTGTGGAAGAGTCATCTGAGACTCACAAAAATACCACCCTTGAAGATTCTGGCTTAATTGTTCTTGGGTGGGGATTGGGGATTGGTAGTTTTGAAGAGTTCCCCAGACGGTTCAACTATGCTACTGGCGCAGAAAAACAGTACCAAGATATTCTATAGCAGAAGTCAATTTGTCATCAGAAATTTGTCTTGTGAAAATGAGACTGGAATTTAGGATCCAGGTATGAATGAGGTACATTTGAAGAGTTCATGTCAATCGGTGATGTCAGACACCCATGTGCATGAGGTCAGCGAGGTGTGTTGACTTTAAAAATTCTTTTAATAAATTTTTGAATTCCTGGTTTCCTCTCAGTTCTTGCTTCCTCAATACTATGAAATTCTGATTAAATTGCTTTTGGCTAGAGCTTTTAGCTGCTGCTTTGACACTGAACAACAAAGGCTGAGACTCTGCTAAGCAATGGGCCTCATACTCAGTAACATCAGCTTCTCTGGGACATCCTGGCTGGGAGACCGGAAAGACCAGTATTCTGAAACCTCAGTTGCCTCAGAAGGAGCTGCATGGCTTTTTAAAAGATTGCTAAATCTTGTCCTATAAAAGGTTTTGATTCCATAGATATGGGGTGGAGCCCCATAGCAAGAGGCAAGTCAGCCTCGCAAGGGACGCTTGGAAGTATCTCAAGACATCTGCCATTATCAGGCTGGAGATGGTGTCCGTTCCAATGTCTAGTGGTCACAGGTCCAGGATGCTGCTAACCATCCACGCTGGATAAGCCTAATGTTATCAGATTCGACAGGAAAAACAACAACAAAATAAAAAATGTGATATTCAGCTAAATTTGAATTTCAGATCAGTGATGAACAACTTTTCTCTTTAAACCAGTCCCAAAGTTTTCATGGGACATAATAATATCAAAAAGTTATCTACCAAGCCGGGCGGTGGTGGCGCACGCCTTTAATTCCAGCACTTGGGAGGCAGAGGCAGATGGATCTCTGGGAGTTTGAGGCCAGCCTGGTCTACAAGAGCTAGTTCCGGGACAGGCACCAAAGCTACAGAGAAAATATGTCTCAAAAAAAAAAAAAAAAAGTTACCTACCAGACACACAGCAGCTGAGTCATAGAGAAGTTCCCCAGCAAAAAACCCAAAGTTCAAACTCTTATAGTTTTTGTTGTGAGCCTAGCTAGCCTTTAATGACTGAGCCATCCCTCCAGACCCAAAGTTCAAGCACTATACATCAAATAAATGGTATATTTTTAAAGAAAAAAGTTATCTTCTGTCTGAATTTCAAATTTTGATTGACACCTTTGTTTGATCATCCCATCTGGACTTACCTCTTCACTACTCTTAGCTTACGGTGCTCTCTTAATTTATTCAGTTTTTAATTTTTAAAAGATTTATATCGTTTATTTTTAAGAAAATATGTTAAGTTACAAACCAAGCCCCCCAAGTATCAGTGTTATTGATGATGTTTTAAGATAACAGCCTCTCTTTTTATTAATTGCTGCTATATGTGCATATATGTATATACATAGATATTTCTAGATATAACATACTTGGTCTGCATACTTTTTTCTTTGTTTTAATTTTATGTGTCTATGTATTCGTCTGCATCTAGGTCTGTGTATCACATGCTTGCTGTGCCTGCAGAGAGTAGTAGAGGGTGTTCGATCCTCTGAGACTGTGAATCTGGGTCGTGGGAATCGAGCTCAGGACTTCTGGAAGACTAGCCAGTGCTCTTAACACCGAGTCCTTTCTCCAGCTTCCATATAATGTGTTTTCATCATATGCATGTCCCAGTCCTCCCAAGTTCCTCCCAGATCCCCCTCTACAAACCCAATCCCTTCCCAACTTCATGGCCTTCTCCCTTTTACTCTATAGCTCACCTATTTGTGCTGTGGTTGTGGGACTCACCACTGGAGTAGGATCAGTCTACCATGGTCCAGGCTGTTAAAGAAAAGCAACTTTCCTTCCTCCAGAAGCATCAACTGCCAATAGCTCTTCAGCTAGAGATGGGGTTCTCATGTGCCCCTCCCCATTCCATGCTGAACTGGTGACTGGTTTGGTCTCATGTAGGTCATGTGCAGGCAACCATAGCTCCTGTGAGTTCTTGAGAGCATCAGTCTTGTCACACCCAGAAGATGCTGCTTTCTCTGTTCTTCCCTCACCTCTGGCTTTCTCAATCTTTTTGCCCCCGTTTCCACCTGTGGTCATTAAGTTCTGAAAGAAAGACAGAGACAGAGACCCACATTGGAGCACCGGACTGAAATCTCAAGGTCCAAATCAGGAGCAGAAGGAGAGCGAGCACGAGCAAGGAACTCAGGACCGCGAGGGGTGCACTCACACACAGAGACAATGGGGATGTTCTATCGGGAACTCACCAAGGCCAGCTGGCCTGGGTCTGAAAAAGCCTGGGTTAAAACAGGTCTCACTGAACATAGTGGACAATGAGGACTACTGAGACCTCAAGAACAATGGCAATGGGTTTTTGATCCTACTGCACGTATTGGCTTTGTGGGAGCCTAGGCAGTTTGGATGCTTACCTTACGAGACCTGGATGGAGGAGGGTGGTCCTTGGACTTCCCACAGGGCAGAGAACCCTGATTGCTCTTTGGGCTGACGAGGGAGGGGGACTTGATTGGGGGAGGGGGAGGGAAAGGGGAGGGGGAGGTGGGGAAGAGACAGAAATCTTTAATAAATTAATAAATAAATAAATAAATAAACAAAAAAGAAGGAAGTGTGGTAGTCTTACCATTTGAGGCTGAACACTCCACAGACATGTTTTCTCTGCACTATGACCAGTTGTGAGTTTCTACATTCACTGAAATGGCAATAGTTTGTATTATTTTGGGGATCTTTAAGACTTTTCCAATCAACAACCTGGCATATGAAAGGAATGTTATCCACTGTGTAGGGTAACACCAATGGAACTCTTTTACATTAATCTCTTTCTCTCTCTCTCTAAATCTCTCTCACATGAATATCTTTCTCTTTGAATCTCTTTTTCTCTCTTACACACAAACACACACAGGAACCTTATAAAATAGTGTCTTTCTCACTTTTATACACACAGAGAGAGAGAGAGAGAGAGAGAGAGAGAGAGAGAGAGAGAGAGAAGGGGGAACCTTATTAAATAGGTTTCCATATGGCCTTTACAAATATCCTTGGTATTTGTTATCCTTACTCTTCCTTCTCCCTCCACCATCTTTCTCCCCATTTAAACTTCCTCTGTATTAACTCCACTTTATTTTTTAAATTGCATATTTTTAAAGAAGATACAGATAAAGAGGAAAATAAGCAACCATAATTCATTATATTATTTTAAAGGCATAAATAAATAACACATTCATAAAATAAAGATGTAATGCCATAAAATGTGCCAAGAACAATAATGAAGAATTCTTGGAAATTAAATCAGGACAAATTAGTGTATCTCCCACCTCTCATCAGAGAAGTTTATTTATACAACAGATGAATATTAACACAACTGATCAAGGTGCAGAGAATATGAGACTTCAGAATGTTCAATGCATACTGAGACATCCGCATCCCATCTCTCCCTCCCGAGGCTCAGAAATCACTAAAGAAGAATTGAGTAGAAGGTTCTAAGAGACAGAGGCAGTGGATGACTGCAAGGAGTCAGTATTTTCTAGACATAGCAGAAGGCAGCTGCACATACGAGCTCACAGCAGCAGCTCCAATATAATTCACAAAATCTGTGCAAGCTCAAGTAAGTACATAATTCCCACCATGGAGAGGGAGGGAGGCGTGTGGTGCGACCCCTCGATGAGGAGCTATTGGCAGCTGATAAATACTGGGAGAGCGAGAGTCAGTTTTCATTAGGGGTGTGGCCCTCAGTACATTGATCATGCTCCAGTACAAAGTCATATAGTCAAGATTATATAGACAACACAAACTGAACTCAATGGGTCTCAAAGGGGAGAAAAAAAGCAGAGTACATTAACTTGGATGAGAAGGGAAGAGGGCATGGGTCTGGGAGGAGATGGAGAAGGGGGAGAATATGGTCAAAATACATGGTACAAGTTTTTCAAAGAACTGAACAAAATCAACATAAAAATAAAAGGCATTAGAAGATTAAAGTGGGAAACTTTCAAGATTATGGTGAAAAACACAAAGATGTGGAAAGTGTCTTATACAAATAACATAAAATTTGTGAGTTTATAAGATCCACATGAAACTCATACCTGTTCCAATCAGCAAAGAATACAGAGAAGAATGCAATGTTTAAAAATAATTGAAGAAAACTTATTACTAAAAATAAAAGTCATAAGATTCTAGATTAAAATACTTTCCTGAGTCCCTAGCACTGTGGACCAAAGGCAGACATGGAAAACAAAGGGCTTAACAATACAATTAAGGATGGAGATAATATTAACTTTCTTGACAGCAATTTTGGAAGAATAGAGAAATAGGTCTAATTGATATGAGAATTTTCCCAATCCAGAATCCTAGACTCAGGCAAGCTAGTCATTAAGACACAGGTAGTAGAAAACCTTTTCAGAGATGCCAGGACTTAAATTCCTTCACAAACAAGAGTGTACCCCAAAAAGTGAAAGGCTGAAGACAGAAAAACAGAGAAGAAAACTGTCAGGAACGAGACTGGCAGTTAAAAGAATGTCTCCGTGCAAAAGCAGCTCCTGGAATGTGGACAGTTGCTTACTATAATGCTCCTGGGTCCCGCTCAAAGACATGAAAACATTATTATCCCTAGTACATTTGATAAGAGAAAGAAAAATGTTCATTACTCAAAAGGTGCTAAATTAGTGACAGGTACATTAAAAGCAAATAGCATGTCTCTTAAGGAAAAAAAAGGCAAATTATTAAATCCAAAGGAAAGTAGAAAATTGTATCAGAAAGGAGTAAGAAATCATAACATATACTTTTGCATGTGTTGAGGGGAGGCCACTTGGTCATTCCAGCTATTGGCAGCTCAGACCTGAAATAACTACACAGATACTGTATTAATTAAATCACTGCTTGGCCCATTAGCTCTAGCTTCTTATTGGCTAGTTCTTACATATTAATTTAAGCCATTTCTAGTAATCTGTATATCATCACGTGACTGTGGCTTACCGTGTAAAGTTCTGTCTGGCTCCAACGGGGCTACATGGCTTCTCACCAACTCCTTCCTTCTCCCAGCATTCAGTTTAGTTTTCCCTACCTACCTCTATTCCCTGCACAGGTCCAAGACAGTTTCTTTATTAACCAATGGTACTCACAGCATACAGAGGGGAATCCCACATCATGCATACAGTTGTGGCACTGTGAAAGCTGAATGCTGGTATAGACATGGCTGTGATGCACTGTGGGTAAGTGGAGAGATGAAGAACATGGTGTGTGTGTGTGTGTGTGTGTGTGTGTGTGTGTGTGTGTGTGTGTGTTGGGAGGTCAATAAAGAAATAAAGATCAGGGCAGTCCTCATCTTCCTGAGCCCAGAATCACTAAATCTCTATTCTAATGAGATATCCCTAAAGTAAAGTTTTATGTATCCCATATAAAAATAGGAAGAAAACATGATGAATCAACTCAGAGTGCCAAACGATTATCCCACCTAAGAGTGTGTAATGGGAAGGATAAAAGAGGGCCAGTGTTTCCTGATGGGCCAGAACTAGACCCCAAACTAGATTCAGCCTCCACATAACAAACTGTATAGTTAAGATTTTAAAGAAAGAAAATGCATTTGAACTCATAGTTAATGGATACAGTGACCAGTGGCTGTCTTACTAAGGTGACACGTCAGACAATGGTATGTCCATTTACTGCAGGTCCCAAATATCATTGAAGATGTCATAAAAGAAGAGTGAGAGTTCTACACTTAAAGAATAGTCATGTTCTAACTCATTTCTTCATTTTAATACATTAACAAGTAAGTTTGATTAATAGGGTGTGTGGATTATACTAATCATTTGTGGTTTAACCAATTCTCACAATTGCCAAGAGACTATAGGAAATGCTTTTTGATGAAAATGCTGTAGTGATCAGCTCTGAGATGCTCTTTTTTAATATTTTCCCCTTCTGGTATAAGGAATAGAATGATGGGCTCTGCAGTGGCTACAATTGATTTGAAAGCATGCCCACATGTTAAAACCATGACACAAGGTCTTTAGCAACCACCTTATGACTGAAGCAGTAGTGACTGCAGATGATCAAGAAAAGATATTCTGATGGGGACAACAGTATACCCCATCTTAAAATGAGTCTCCTTAGCATATTGATTGTTTATGGCTGATTATTTTAAGAGAGTGGAGTTACATAATACCTTTGAGAACAGTAGCAGATGTATGAGATGTTGCTTGAATATACAGCTTCATTTGTCAGTGGCCTATTCACCAGGAAGAGATGATGACTCCAAGTCATGCTTTTCTGCAAAGAAGGCACAATGTCCAGTCTAGAGGTGAAGGGAGCAGGTGCAAACACCTTGGTCTGAGTACTGCCATTTTCCCTGTACGATGAAATAAAGTTCAGGTTTGCAGGTCCTAGGGGAGCTGAAAACTTTCCAAATGGCTGATCAACCTTCTCCCTAAACCATAGAAATAATTGTTATGCATCTTTAGTTTTTCAAAAAACACTGTGGCTGTGGCTGTTCCTAACAACAGAAGGAACAAATGAATCTGATTGGTTGGACGAAAGACTTGCATTGTATATCAATTGACAATGATGGAACATTCAAAGAAGCCCCTAATCTGTAAACCCTGATTGGTGAATTGTAACAGAAGACACACCTTTGGGGGGGCAGTGAGATGGCTCAACCAATGAATGCCCCATTGGTTGCAGAAAAAACTGCAACCTACCTGCAAATTGTCCTCTGATTATCACATCCACAATAAATAAATAAGTGTAAACATCTTATTCTGCTTACTTTTCCTGGATGCTTCTCTTTCAACTGTTCATCTCTGGCACCCTTCTTCATCCATCTGAAGACTGTAATTAAGCCATATAATTTACTCATTTCCTTGGGTGTTTCCCATACATATATGAGAAATCCCCATTGTTTAACTTCTGTACATCTTTTTCTTATCAGCAGGTCATCCAAATAAGAACTAGGAATGAGAAGAAGGCATTTTCCTCTCTTACAAGATATAAACAGAATTAACAAGCAAATCTGCTGAAAAAAATTTGTAATTCTCACTTAGAATTCTGTTTGGTTAATGCTTAAATTGATGTTTAAATCACTCTGTCCCACTGTTTTCAGCAGGAGATGTTGCCAGATGTGCAGAACATATCTTGCCTTCTGAACTAATAAGAGTAAGGAGTCATTATGTCTTGAAAAAAAATTCAACACTGAATGCACAGAAAACAAGCATATTTTGCAGTCTTTCTTTCATGACTGATCAAATGATGCTATTAACCCTAAGTTTGTACTTAGAATGTTTCCTTCTATTCAGTAATAGAGACTGCCGTTTCATTCTCAGCATGGTCATACAGAAGCACTCTAAACATTCTCACTGAACATGCAGCCCATAAAGCTGTAGGTTTCTAACTTAGATATCCTGACAACCTGCTTTGGTCTCAAAATTTCTCCAAATATGAGAATGAATATGTTTCTGCTTCCTGATGCTAAGGAAGTATTCCTATGTTTCATCTCAGTGACAACAAATAGAATTAAGGGTGTTGCCCAAGCTTTAAGAATCAATTAATGCAAACAGCTTATCACATAGGTGGTGTGTTCTAGAATAGCTTGCTCTTCACTGGAAATATTCTGTCTTTCTGAAAATGGCTTGCCTCAAGTGGTGTGCAGCTACCACTTAAAGGATCTTCCTCCACTCTCATCCCTGCACAGGCCAGCTTTGCCCCTAAGGGATACTATTCTGAGGCAAGGAGCTCAAAACTATTCATTAACCCAGGTACCCACGGAAGGTGCCTAAGTGTTATGGTTGATTTCATAGTTGGGGCAGCAATTAGGAGACTGGGGTAGGTGATGAGCCTGAACAAACTTGCCAGGATATAAGTGAAGGATGAAGGGAGGCAAAGAGAGGGAGGAGGGGAAAATGCTGAGATATGCTGCTTGTCACAAACTTGAAGATGATTCCAATAGCCAAATATGAGACAACTTTGACCACCAAAACATTTAAATAAAATCATAAACTATAAAACATCCAAATTACATAAATACTGTTATTTAAAAAAAAGCTTGGAAATAAATTAAAACATCATACCCCTAAATTAATCAGACCCCAAATCAGTACAACTTAATGAAGTTGTGTACAATTAAAAGTGGCATCCAAATTGGAAGCAGTGTAGCGCTTCACATCAACTTTGACCCTTTCAGAATCAAATATATCTGTTGTGTTTATCCATGACCAAGGCAAAACTAATCCATGAAAGAATTAGAACTAGAAAATCAATTAGTTTTATGGTCTCCTTCATGACTCAAGTCCATTACCTATATCCAGTCCTTCCGCATCCCTTTCTATTTAGCTTTCTGCATAGCGCACAGTAGTCACGTGTGCATTTGTTTACATATGTTATTGGCTAGGTTCCACATCAGAGAAACAAACTCTGCAAACTCTTTAACTTCATTCTTCTTTAGAGCTAAATAATATTTCATTAAATATATATTTATAGGTGTGTTTATATATACTAAATTTTCAGTACTCTATTAATGGACAGCAAGGTTAGTTTCTGCATATAGAAAATATAGAAATTTAAAAAGATAAACAAAGGATGTCTAATCATAAAAAATACATATCATATGTTAAATTATATATATTACTACAGTAATTCTCTGACATGTTTATTTTGACTTGTGATTTACAGGAAGAGGACCAGTTTTTCTTTTATTAAGTCTTTCACATTGGTTTTTTTTTAACTTTATTGCACAGATACTGTTGTTATATCTATGAAGAGTAATAAGTATTCAGAGATTTGAAAGCAAACCCTAATTCTGTAAATGGAAATCTGCATGATTTAGAAAAGTTTTTTAAACTATTTAAAACTTTGTTTCTTATTATTAAAACATGAACAGACTTAAACTGGCAGAGGGTAATGTTCTCATCTGTTGTTAATCCAAGCTTTGCATGCATTCACCTTTTCACAATTCTGGAGCAGGATATATCTTGCAATTGGTGACATTTTGTTGTCCTAAAATATGGTGTTGCCTGGTGGTGGCGGCGCATGCCTTTAATCCCAGGACTAAGGAGGCAGAAGCAGGTGGATCTCTGTGCATTTGATGCCAGCCTGGTCTACAAGAGCTAGGTCCAGGTCAGGCTCCAAAGAAACCCTATCTCGAAAAACCAATATATATACAGATAGATAGATAGATAGATGATAGATAGATAGATAGATAGATAGATAGATAGATAGATAGATAGATGTATATACATGATTATCTCACAGTACATTGATGAAACAATATATTAAGCATATTTTCTCTATTTTTGAAACAAATTAGAATCACATAAAACAATGAATGTAAATCTCTGAAAGCAAGACTTTCCATGAACTGTTTCTTTGTTATCACTCTAACCACATTTTTAATGCCTCTAGGTGTATATAAATGAATTGCTGAACTTCACTGACTCTGGGAGATGACAAACGGAGCAATAGAGAGAGAGTTCTCCCTTGCGCAGGCACCGTCCTGCCTTCCACATGTGCTAGGACACTCAACCCTCCACGCCTCACTGGACCCAGTGTCCTTCTCCAGATAGGTAGCGGTGGGAGAAGAGGAAAGCTAAAGAAGCTGAGGGCTGCCCAAGGTCAGCCAGCAAGGGCAGAGCTGCACTCTCAGAAACTGAGACTCCTGAATATGCTTTACTCCCCCTATGTGGTCAAAAATGCTTTTAAGCCTCTCTAGATGGAACCTCCCCAACTCATGCTATGGCCTGAATCTGTAGACCACAATCAGCTGTTAAAATAGTCTATCCATTTGTGCTTTCTGATTTTCAAGTTTATCTAATCACTAAACAAGGTAATGTGCCCTCTGGACACAAATAGATGGTCTGACTTGTGTTTCTTGACAATAGAAGGAAGTCCAAGAAATCCAGAGAAGGCTACAACATTCCTTTTGTGTTGTATCCCTGACAGCAAACACCATAAGCAAGGTCTTCGCCATCTTGAACTTTGGTTTGTTTTTGTTTGGATGAGGTTTCCTTTGTCTTGTTTTTTACTTAATATAGTGCTTCTCTGTATAACCTATTTGACCTGAAACTCACAGTGATCCTCCTGCCTCCCGAGTTTTGGATTACAGGAGAGTGCTTTTCCACACCTAGCTTTGGGGTTGTGTCTTAAGTGAACTCCTCTCTGAACAAGGTTAGTGTGTGGAACTTTTATCTTGTGGAGTGCTTGATTCTGTAGCTCTCAAAATATTCCTTCTTCTAGACCCATTAGACGTCTGTCATTTCAAGCTTTATTTTCCATTTTTTTATGTTCCTCATGAGACCGCCACATCAGCAACACTGGAATCCTTTGCAGATATGTGTATTTTCATTACCTGCTTTTTTGAGCCATCTTTCTTAAAACAGAATTAATCATTTTGAAAAAAAAAGTTATTGAAAATCTTTTCATCTTCACAGAATGCGACTGCAAATCTAATTATGCAGAAAGCCAATAGGGATGTATAAAAGTATTCTTTTAAGTTTCATTTTTTACCATTTGTGGCACAAATACTAATTTCTTAAAGATTTTCAAAAAGTCCTACAGACTGGTGCACTTTTCTATGCCACAGTCAAGCGAGGCATTGGGTTTGGGAATGAGAGATGCTAGGTGGGACCTTTGCGAAATGGGAAGCTCTCTTTAGGAAGGCTGGAGAACGAGTACTACCAGTCTGCCTATTGCCCTGGGCAGCAGGAGCAACCTCAAAGGACCACAGTGTTGGAGGGTGTAATCAGGCCTTAGCCACTCACTGCACACTTCAAGAGCAAGACCTGACATTTCCTAATGTGTGAGAGAGATCTCTGTTCCAACAGTGAGCTATTATTGCACCTACGTTTCAGGGTGAGCAAATGATTGGTATTATGGGAGCCTGTAAACTCACACAAACAACTAAATCAGAATCTCGCAAACTAGACGGACAATAAGTCCAATAAGAGGCACTAAAGATTATATACAGTTGACAGAACAGGAAGAACACCTAAACCCTGGACACCTAAACAGGACACCCACAGACGGTGAGCTGTGATTATCAGCTTGTATTTACTGGGGAAGAGTGCAGAAATTAATTTTATGAATGATGCCTGGGATTTGGAAGCGCCACATTGCTAAAGACTATTTCAGGATGGAAGTATTCTAGAAGCATGGACGTATGAGGGCACATGTGGATAGGTGGGACCACAGAGGTTAGACACACTCTGTGAAGCAGTTGAGGGTCTACTGGTGGACAGAAAACTCCTTGGGGAGCGGAAAGCCACTTCTTATTGACCATTACTAAACAGAAACATCCACCTCTGGGTTTGTTCTCATTTTGTGAATAGCCTTGAGAAGAGCTTCTTGCTGAAGTGTGTACAGGTTTCTGGCCTTGCAGCTCTGGGGCTTGTTGTCCTCTATGCCACAATGAAGGACAAGATGAGATGGTGAGAGACTGAAGGGCAGATGTCTCCACCTCGAAATCCAGCTGAACTCACTCAGGATGTCATGGACTTAACGAAAGCCAGGCAGCAACAGAGCACAGACTTACTGTCCTCAGTAGTTCCTAGACTTGTCGCTCTTCCCTTTCGAATGCACCATATATGCATTTTACATCCACGCTTGATCTCACAGCTGAGGCTCAATAAAGCATTGGTCAGAGCACATCCTGAACCCCTGCCTGTTTACTGCTATCTTAAACATCTTTTTTTTTTTTTGTTGTTGTTGTGATGAGCTTGGGAATACTGAAGGGAGAATGCTAGGGGAAGTTCTACCTACGTCTCCCAAGCACTCCTAGTAAGCAGATGAGTCAGGCCCTGACTTAACGATGTATGTGGTCACCTGAGGCACCTTAGAGAAGGCCAGTCAGCCACCAAGGTCGGGCAATTTGAGGAGTGGCAGCCTCTATAATAGTAGCGTTCTGATGATGGGATCAGCCAGCAATGAAGGCACAGAAAGACTTCCAGAGGGCTGATGTCATTTAAGACGTCAACTGTCCAAGTATTTAAAAAAAAAAAAAAAAAGAAAAGAATGAAGTGAGAACTGCCTTGGTCTTCTCCTGGCACAGAGCCAAAGTGTCTACGTGGCCCACAAAAGGAAATCGTGCTTCCTCAATTGCAGTGATACTCTCTCTGTCAGGAGGCAGGGTTGCTGGAGTCAGGTGTCTTTGTTCCCTGTTTTAAAGCTGGTAAGGACTGCCAGGTCTAGTTTCAAGATTGCTTCTTGTAGATGACAGAGAACACACATGGACGGACCCAAAGAGGGCTGTCTCGGAGGAATTCGACAACCTGCAGTCCCATTCCTCAGCTACCAGTTCAGCCATTTCTGTCTGACTTTGCTTCTAATTTCTCCCAGATATCTCTGGGAGAAAAGGAGGTTTGCTGGTAAGGAACTATAAGCAATTCTGCTTGTAGTGAAACAGAAAAATACTAAGAAACAGAGTCAGAGTTATGTGCCTGAGAGTATCTCATGTTCTAGTCTCAAACCTTCTCATGGAGTTAACCAAGAGCCTTGTCATAGCGCAGGTTCAGGTTTAGTTCATCTGGGATGGGGCCTGGGACTCTGTCTTTCCATCAGGACCCCCAGATGGAGTGTTGCTTCATGAAACAGGTCCCTGCGGCACAGTTTGAACATGTTGGTGTTAGAGTGTACAGCGTCATGTATTAAGTGTTTGGCAGTGGCTTATTTAAGAAAGCTTTCAAGGGTGAATATCCTGTAGCCCTTTCATGAAACTCTGCCCTTCATAATTCTATTTCCAACTCCCCACGTGAATTAATATATCCAGTCATCATACGAATGCCCACCAAATGCCGGGCGGTGGTGGCGCACGCCTTTAATCCCAGCACTCAGGACGCAGAGGCAGGCGGATCTCTGTGAGTTCGAGGCCAGCCTGGTCTAGAAGAGCTAGTTCCAGGACAGGAACCAAAAAATCTAAGGAGAAACCCTGTCTCGAAAAAAATCAAAAATAAATAAAAAAAATGAATGCCCACCAAACATCCGGAACCCTACTTCAAATTACAGCAACCATTTCATTGCATAGAAAGTGTAAGTGGGGTGACTTTCTCCATTTTACGTTTTACATAAAATATTTACATGATTTTTTTCTGTGTATGGACGACTTAAGGACTGTGATAAAAACAAAAAGCACTTGAAAAGGGTATCTTGCAAAAACATAAAAAATAGTGAAGGCTTCTATAAAAGGCTTCCCTTGGAGGTCATCATATATTATTTATATTCTATTTATTTTATTAATTTATATGCGTGCATAGCACTCCACCTATTTTTATTATTTTTAATATTTTTATTATTTATACTATTTTTATTATTTATACTTTTTAATTATTTCCAGGCCACTTTCACATATGATAATTAATTTATTATTTGTATTGTTATGTAACTGACCAAATTGGAACGCGGCTACTTGTAACGAGTTGCTCAAAGTCTCGCCAGTGTTGCCCTAAGATGAAATGTTCTGAACCCTAAGTCAGGAGTCTCTTATGTCTCCCGGCCACTGTGCTCAGAGCACAGAAGGTGCACTGAGCTCTGCTGAGCCCTGGCTCCGAATAAAATTCCTCAGGAGCAGGGTTCGAAAGGCGGTGGAGATCACAGATCTGGCCGCTGCCAGGTGAAGGGAGAGGATGCTGACCTCAGATGTCTGTTCTTCAAATCAGATTAAAATCTACTCCAGCCCTGGGTTTTCTGATGACTCATTTGCTTGTTTCTCTTCCAGCCGAGAATACAATGTTCCATTCCTTCTGGAATGTTTACAGACCAGAGCACCTGGGGAGTGCAGGACAACTTGACTGCTAGGATCATCAAACATGGATGCTGGTTTTCTCCTTCCAGCCCCTTCCTACGTCGTCTGCCCTGTTCATGTTCAGTCCCGCTCATGATCTCAATCTCACTCCTTGTTCATGTTTTTTTTTTTTTTTCAATTATGGGTAGTCTATGACAGGCAAAATCACAAGGGTCAGTGGTATTCGCTCTGTCTCTTTTGGCAGTGCTGCAGATGGAACCCAGGTCCGTTTCTATTCCCAACGAGTCCCCTGTCGCCAAGCTGAGAGCCCAGCCCTTGGATTTTGACCTCCTTTCGTAGCTCAGACTGTGCAGCCTTTCCGTAAGTCCCCAGGCTTGGTGTTACTCAACTAGAACTGAAATTAGAGATTGTCTGTGGGCAGACACAAGCAGGTTTCATTTGCATGGAACGGCTGGGAATGGAGATACAGTGGAGACAGAGTGAATGCCAGTTCAGCTGGGTATGGTGAGGTGATCAGAAAGAGTTGCACTTTGGCCATGTGACTGGCCAAGTTCACTGGATTTTTGCTCTCCCGTTGGAAAAACAACCATTTTGCCCAATTCGTAACACTGTTATGAGAAATGAATGAAGTGCATGTGTGAAAACGCTTTCAGGCTCAAAAGAACTGAGCCAGTGTCTTTGTCTTTTCTTCACAAATATTTAACTTTGCCGGGTGGTGGTGGCACACACCTTTAATCCCAGCACTCGGGAGGCAGAGGCAGGCGGATCTCTGTGAGTTCTAGGTCAGCCTGGTCTACAGAGCTAGTTCCAGGACAGGCTCCAAAGCCACAGCGAAACCCTGTCTCGAAAAACTTAAAAAAAAAAAAAAAAAAAAAAAAAAGAACAAATATTTAACTTTAAGCGGGACTAGGCTACTGGAAATCCAAGGCATGGCATCTGTTCAAAACACTTTACATTCATTGGCCTCCTAATGTGTATAAAATAGGGACTTGGCAATGGCGTTATTAAAAACCACCGTGGAAAAAGTGGAAAAGATAAAAGATTTATGATGCCATCCAAGTTCGATATAGCTCAGATGATAAAAATATTCACTCGGAGCTGTCAACACGGTAGTTTCACAGATTCCAGACTTCAGAACCTAAGTTTGAGCCTGGGAAATTCCCGTCTGAGCATTTAGTACGTCTGCAGCACTGCTAAAGGAAAGAGCACAGCTCTCAAAATCTCAAAGGGGAAGTGAATGAAGCATTCTCCAGAATGAGGATATGGGCACAAACACACCTGCCAGGGCCTCTGGAAGTGATTCCAAAACCCCAACCTGCCCTGCCCTTCCTGCTAATGTGCATTCTGTTGGTGAGCACAGCAAATGCTTCCTGTTTCTGGCCATGAGCCCACACCTCAGTCTTCCTGTTTCTTCTGTCACCTAAGCCCTATCACACCGGTGACTGCAGCAGCCACATGGTTAAGAACATCTAGGAAGATGTCAGGACCTGCAGTCAGCTCCATCATCTGGAATTTGCCATTGTGTCTTCTAATGTGATGTCTGTTCCCAAGTTATAGGAGCAAAGAACCCAAGATCCAAGGAAATTACCAATTAAGGCTCCTTGGGGGACCAGAGAACCCAAGACTCTTGGTATCTATGGTGTTATGCCCCAGTAAGAATCAGAAAACATCGTTTCTCTCTTGAAGTCTCATTTACATTTTTTCAAAAATATTTTACTTTAATCACATGAGCTATTTAAAATGTCTTCAGCAATTTTGATCTATCCTCATAACAATTTCAGAATAAGTAATGAAAATACTAAATATAGCATGGATAAAAAGCTTTCTAATTAAATGAAAGGAAAAGATTACACATGTAGAGCTATGACTATATACGTACATGTGTACATATGAATAAAAGCACATGATAAGATAACACATTTTATGTAATTGTACAACACAATGCTCAGTTGCTTTTGAGGCAGGATCTTGTTACATAGATCAGGCTGGACTGGAACTCACAGAGATCTTCTTTAGTGCTGTCACTGGGATTAAAGACAAACACTATCATGCCACACTCCTCACATTATATCTAAATGTTTTCTCCATGTTTTCTAATTTACGAAACTCTACCTTTCTTTTAACTAAGGAAACATATAAATTCATAATAGTGGAGGAGAAACATTTTCCTAAAACATGTGAAACTTAGTGGAGCAATTTTCAAAATATTTATTCATGCCTATCTAAATGTATGTATGATCAGCTATGCACGTGATTATATTTTAGGAAACCCAGTAACCATAAATTAATATTTATAATATTAATAATCTACAAAGAAGTCGTCTTCAAAGGAAGGGAAATTTCTCAAGAATGGCTTCACCATCTTAGCTGCTCTTGTTCTCCTCCCTTAATGGCCATGCAGTTCACTGGCTGGCCCATCTTTAAAGGGCTTCCACACTACACAGCCCCAATTGTCTGAGCCTTGGTGCATAGTGAACTATGTGGAGACGTTTCCCCATTATGCTGGTGCCTATTAGAAAACCAATGGACAATACAAATGAAACAGCCAAAAGTGTACTCTGTAGTGACTGGAAACAGCACAGAGCTCTCATTCCGTTCCAGGGACCCTCTTTCTTATCTCCGTTACATGCTTATCTTCTGAAAACCAGAATAGACCATTTCATCACCCCCAGAGGTCATCCTGGCCGTGGGCAACCCTGGGAAGGATAGTATGAACAAACTGTTTGTTTGGTTTGAACTGCTTGGTTGGTAGAGAAATCAATGCACTTGAGAATCAGACTAAACCGCATTGTAATCCTAAACCTACCACTTACTATCCAAGTGCCAGAAATAAGCCAATTAACATCAAAGACATGTATGAAAGGGGAAACCACAGCTTCCTTCAATGGGGCTCATGAGACAAGCGAAATAACATGGGTGTACTATCTATTGCGCACCTGTCTGAGATTCGAACAGGGGTTAAATGCATTTGAGCATCTAAAACGCAGTTATGAAATGGTATTTCTTGCCGGGAGCATTAGCTTATTTAGTTTTAATTAAACTGTGTTCATTTTGCACTCCAAGTAAGGGACTGCCTATGTTGTGTTTCCCACCTCGAGTTAGCACCTTGGCAAAACACTTGCAGGAGAAAGCCAGTCCTCCTCATTCTGTTCCTGTTTCTGCACCATGGGGAGGTGATTGGAAAGCAGAACTAGACTCTCTGTTTAATCCCTCCCGACTTAAAAATGCTCCTTTCCTAAGACTCCTCTCTGATATCCGTTCCAACATATGCTACCTCCAACAAAAGCTAAGTGCGGCACAGGTCAGGGCCATGAAATCTATTTAAATAGTGCAGTGGCAACATTTATCAGAATATTAAGCAGTGAAGACATGGAGAGTCGTCCTACTAATATTATGGACTAAGTTTAAATGCTCCCACAGTGAATATTTTTTTTATTTTGTAGATCTCCAAATTATTCCTCAATTATCATAAGAGTGATGTGGGATTCTCCTCTGTATGTTGTGAATACCATCAGTTAATAAAGAAGCTGGTTTGGCCTGTGACAGGGCAGAATAGAGCTCGGCAGAGAAATCTAAACTGAATACTGGGAGAAAGAAGGCAGAGTCACAAGCCATAGAGCTGCCAAAGGGGTAGCCAGCAGGAACCTTACTGGTAGGCCACCAGCCTCGTGGTAAAATATAAAATAATAGAAATGGGCTCATTTAAGATATAAGCATGAGCTAGAAATATGCATAAGCTAATAGGCCAAGCAGTGTTGTAATTAATACAGTTTCTGTGTGGTTATTTTGGGTCTGGGCAGCCGGGAATGAACAAGTGGCCTCTTACAACATAAGACTGCAATAGTTTTTGCTAAATTCATTTACTATTTTCTTATTCTTGCCCTGTTTTTTTTCTTTGCTGTTATAGAAAATAGATATTTTTGTCATATAATAAATATATCCTGATTATGGTTTCCCCTCCCTCTGAAACTTCTCCCAGTTCCTCCCTGCTTCCCCTCCCATCTGGACACACCCCATTTCCATCTCTCATTAGAGAATAAATAGGCTTCTAAAGGATAGTAATAAAATAAATTAGACAGAACAAAAATTAAAAAAATCAGAACAGGACAGAATAAATAAACTGAAGGAAAAGTGTTCAAGAAAAGACACACACAAAAAACAACAAATATAGAAGTAAAGACTCACTCATTCACACACTCAGAAATCCCACAAAACACAAAAAATATAAGCCTTAACATATATGCACAAATGTATATATATTATACATGTCCTTTTTAAAAAAAAAAAAAAGAAGTGATGCAACATTATGAGAGAAGGAACCTTCCAAGTTGCCATTGAGTTCATTTTCTGTTGACCATCTATTGCTGGGCATACTGTCTATCCTGAAGAGTAGTTTGGCTGGGTGGTGGTGGTGGCACACACATTTAATCCCAGCACAGGAGAGAGGTGGGTGGATCTCTGTAATTTCAATTGCAGATCCTTCTAAGGGGCATGTGTCCACCTCTCCTTTCAGCACTAGGACCCCACATGGTGCAGACCCCTGCAGGCCTCATGTGTGCTGCCTCTCTCTCTGTGAGTTCACATGTACTTCGATCCTGATTTAGAGAGCCTTGTCTCCATGGTGTCCTCCATGCCTCTGGATCTTATACTCTTATTTTCTTCCTGAGCCCCAACGGGAGAGATTTGGTGAAGATATCCTATTGAAGGCTGAGTGATCTGAGGTCTTGCACTCTATACATATTGTCTAGCTATAGTTTTCTATATCTGTTCCCATTGGCTACAGGAGGAAGCTTCTCTGATGATGACTGAACAAGGCACTAATCTATGAGTACAACAGAATGTGATTGGGAGTCATTTTATTGTGGTTTTTTATTTATAACAGTAGTAATTGGTTTCCATCCTAAATCCCTGGGCTATTTAGTCTCAGGTTCTTGGTCAACCAAGCAGTGTCAGATATGGGTTCCATCTTGGGGAGTGGGCTTTGAGTCAAATTAGACATTGGTTGGTCATTCCCACAAGCGTTGTGCCACCATTGTCTTAGCTTATCTTGCAGGCAGGACACTATTAGATTGGAGGGTTTGTAGAGACATTGGTGTTTGCCTTTCTCCTTTGGTGGCCTGCAGAGGACCTTCCTGTACCAAAAATGCTATCTCCTAGGGGTAAAGGTTCTGCATAAGCAGCAAGCCCAACTTCTCCATGTTCAGTGAGCTGTACAGGTGTTGTCTTCAGCAATATGGCCTTGCCAACAGTTTATGAAGAGCAACTTATAGTCTTTGAAACAGCCTGAGTTGTTTGTAGTTTCCCAGGGGACCCATTTGGTCAACAACTCAATTAAATGTAACCCATTCCTAGTACTGGAAGGAAAAAGATGTCCTACTGGGACTCTGTCTCCCCCACTTTTGGGGGATTTATTTAGATAACCTTCATATATTTATGTATTTCAGGAAGCTGCTACTGCATTAAGTTTCTATACGACCCCTCAATTTGGCCCTTAATTTTAGTGGTCTTTCCCTGTATTTCCTCTCTCGTTACCCTCTTCCCTTCCCCTCCCAACTTGATCATCTCATTTTAGTCACCTCCCCAAATCCAGCTGTAGCTATCCATTCTATTTCCCTTTTGTAGAGAGATCCATCCATGCTCCCCGTCCCCCATTGGTCACTTACTCTACCTAACCTTCTGATTCTACAGACTATAGCTTGGTTATCATGGACTTAACAGGTAATTCCTACAAATATGCAAATATAATACATATTTGTCTTTCTGGGTGTGGCTTACCTCACTCAGAATGTTTTTAGTCCTATCCACTTACCTGCAAATTTCATGTTTTTTAACTGTTGAGTAATATTTCACCACGTAAATGTACCACATTTTCCTTATCCATTGATCTGCTGAGTGAAATCTAGCTTGTTTCCAATTCCTGGCTGTTGTGAATGAAGTGGAGCAAGTATCTCTGTGGTAGAATGAGACACTTTAGGTATATGCCCAAGGATGGTATAGTTGAACATTTAGGTTAATAGATTCCCATCTTTCTGAGGAACTGCCACGCCAAACGCCACACCAGCAGATGAAGGATGATGAGTGTTCCTCTTACTCCACATCCTAGCCAAATAAACTGTCATTTATTTTTATTAATCTTAACATTCTGACAGGTGTGAGATGAAATCTCAAAGTTGTTTGATTTTCATTTTTCTCATGACTAAGGATGTTGAACATTTCTTTAAATGTTTCTCATCCATTTGAGATTCCTCTACTGAGACTTTTCTGTTTAGATCCATTTTTAATGGATTATTTGTTTTCTTGATATCTAATTTTTTGAGTTCTTTATATATTTCGGCTATTAGTCCTCTATCAGATGTTGAGTTAGTAAAAATATTTTCCCATTCTCTAGTTTGTCACTTTGATGACTAGCAGTATCCTTTGCCATGCAGAAACTTCTCAGTTGTGTGAGGTCCCATTTATTTACTGTTATTCTTAGTGCCTGTAGTAGCAGGGTTCTGTTCAGAAAGTCTTCTCCTGTGCCAATAAACACAACACTTTTCCCCCTTCCCTTCTGTCAGGTTCAGTGTAGCAGGTTTTATGTGGAAGTCTTTGATTCACCTGGATTTGACATTGTCTTTGCCTGAGGTATCCATTTGTTCTATCATGTCTTCAGTGCCTGAGACTGTCTTATCTATCTCTTGCATTCTATTGGTGATGCTTACCTCAGAAGTTCTTATTTAATTTTTCAGTTTCTCCTCAGTTTCAGCTTTTTTATTGATTCTATTTCCACTTTCAGGTCTTAAAATAATGTATTAATTTCCTTCCACTTTTTTTAATAGATTTCTTTAAGGGTTTATTCATTTTATCTTTAATATTTTCTTTATCATATATTCATAAAGGCTATTTTGAGGTCTTTGTCTTGTGTTTCAGGTATATTGCAGTTTATAAGGCCTACTGTGGTAGGGTTGCTGGACTCTAGTGGAAACATTGTCCTGGCTGCTATTGATTGTGTTTTTAGTCTAGTAGCTGGACATCTGAAATTTGGCGTGATCATAATTCTATGTACAGATATCTGGTCTTATTCTGTCGGGTGGTTGTCTTGTTACTTTGTTTCTGTTGCCCTTTCTGGTTCTTACAAGGGTGTGTGGCTGTGTACTGCCTGGTAGGAAATACTGTTCAGATTCTGATTAGTGTGGCTACTATGCATTTCTGGCAAACTATATTTCTAGGTCTTGGAAGTTGACAGTTAGGAATGGGGATGGGCTGGGCTGGGGTGTGTTTAGGAGGGTCTGTAGGAAAGAAGAAAGCAGGGTGTTCCACCAAGATCTGCTTAGTTCCCTGGGGATAAACATAAGCCCCCACATCACAAAAAGACTTTTGTTTTCACTATATACATATTTCTTTTTGCTTATTTGTTTGTTTTGCTTTCTTTTTATTTATTTTTTGTGTCTTTCACATCATGCATATTGATCCCATTCATTTCCTGCCCCTTAAAATCTGCCCTCTGCTTTTACAAATAAATAAAATAAAATGGAATTTAAGAACAAAAAGGACAACTAGGGGGAAAAAATCTCATCATGGAAGCTGTAGTGTGACATGTAAAGAGTCATTGGTCTGGTTGGAGGTCTCTGGTTTCCACTACACTATCGATGCTGGCTCCTCACTGGGACTCCTTTTGGATATCCTGTTGTTGCCCTGCGTCATGGAGATCCTGTAGCTTTGGGTCTATAGGACCAAGCCCTTCACGTGCTCTTGCAGATCATACATAGGGTGGGCCAGGTCATAACTCCAGTACTTGGCCTGAGTAGTTGCAAAATTGGTTAGACCACCAGTTCTCCCCTGTCTTCAGGACCAGGGTGAGTTCTCCATCATTGCCCTGGGTAGTTCACCCCTTGTAGCCATGACCAAAGGGCAGGGCTGATTCTCCTCCTTTCACATTTTCAATGTCAGCTCTCCCACACCTACTCCTTTAGGATTAGTTCTATTGTGTTGTCCAGGCAAGGTTATAGAGGCCACTCTCCCAAGTGCTGCAGCTGTTGAGGGACAGAGACAGCCCCCCTCTTATGACCTTAGGGCCAGCTCTCCTACCTGCCCCAGGCAGTGAGGGGCATCTCTTCCCCCACCCACACCATCATATGGCAGATGACAGGCAGGGCCAGATCTCCCCCACTCACATTCTCAAGGCAGTTTACCTGCAACCCTGTCAGTAGGGTGATCTCTACTGTGCTGCCCAGGAGAGGCGCAGGGCCTGCTCTCCCAAGTGCTGAAGCTGGAGGGGGTTGGCAGGGGCAACCCTCCCACTCTTATGTTCTCGATGTCAGCTCACATGAAAATAGGGTTAGCTCCACTGTGCTGCCCAGGTGAGGCCTGGGGCCCATTCTCCAGAGTGTTGCAGTTGGTGAGGGTTTGGGTCATGTTCCCCACCTGCTACAGGTAGTGAGGTGTCGGGGGATGAGGGCATCTTTCCCTCACTCACATCTTCACAGGGCAAATGAAAGGGGCATGACCTGCTTTCCCATCCTCATCCCCTGAGGGCCAGCTCTCCCATGCCCCTGCGAACAGAGTCAGCCCTGTTGTGTTGCTCAGATGAGGTGTAGGACCTTCTCTTTTGAGAATGTTAACCAGTGATGGGCAGGGCCAGTTCTCCCTAGTGTTGCAGCCGGTGAGGGGTGGGTTCAACTCTGTACAGCCCCATCCTCTGGACTTCAGTGGTATCAGGAGCCTCAGACATCAACACAGACAGCGGCTACACACCATGTTGTCCATTTGCTCTCTATCATAGTGACCTGTATGCTAGGCACTAAAAGGCACAAGGCCGGCCCATGTTTTCTCCTCAAAGTCTGGGACAGTCTACCCTCAGCCTGTGTGTGGGTTTCTTTGCCCCACTCAGTCTCTTATGATACAGGGCACTAATATGCTAGAATTTTTAAATTGTTTTTATTGCACCATACATTTTTCTCTGATCCTCTCCCTTCCTACCATCTCCCCTTCTACCCTCTCCCATAAACCACACACCCCCAATTTATTCAGAAGATCTTGTCTTTTTCTCCTTCTTATGTATGTCTCTCTTAGGGTCCTCTTTGTTGTCTAGGTTCTCTGGGGTTGTGGGCTAGTCTGATTTTTTGTTTTGTTTGTTTGTTGTTGTTGTTGTTTGCTTTATGTCTAAAAGCCACTCATGGGTGAGTACATAATATATTTGTCTTTCTAGGTCTGGGTTACCTCACCCAATATGATTTTTTTCTAGATCCATCCTTTGCTTGCAAATTTCAAGGTAATATTATGTTTTACCTCTGAGTAGTACTCCATTGTGCAAATGTACCACATTTTCTTTATCCATCCTTTGGTTGAGAGACATCTAGGCTATTTCCAGGTTCTGGATATTACAAATAATGCTGCTATATGAATCCCTGTGGTATGACTAAACATCCTTCGGGTATACACCCAAAAGTGGTATCGCTGGGTCTTGAGGTAGATTGTTTCCTAATTCTCTGAGAAATCACCATACTGATATCCAAAATGACTGTACCAGTTTGCACTTCCATCAGCAATGGAGGAATGTTGCCCTTACCCCACATCCTCTCCTGCATAAACTGTCATTAGTGTTTTTGATCTTGGCCATTCTGACAGGTATAAGATGGAATCTCAGGGTTGTTTAGAGTTGCATTTCTCTGATGGCTAAGGATGAGTCTTAAGCAGTTCTTGTATAGGTAACCACGGATGCTGTGTGTGTGTGTGTGAGAGAGAGAGAGAGAGAGAGAGAGAGAGAGAGAGAGAGAGAGAGAGAAAGATCATATCCAAAAGGCAGCATTTCACAGCATCCCTCCCCCTTCCTCTGACTACTGCATTTTTTCTGCTCCTTTTTCCACAGTCTTCCCTGAGCTTGCTTGGTGGAGTATTGATGGAGATGCTGCAGTTAACACTGAGCCATTTATTCTCAGCACATAGACCAGTGATCTTTCTCTGTAGTAAACACTGTCCACTATAATAAGAAACTTTTCTGACCAAGGTCAGGAAAGCCCAAAAACTTCTACATAAGCATAATATTTAGGAGGCGGGCTGACAACATGACCCTTTAGCAAAAAAGCATCCACAAGTTCTCCCTTATAACTTATGTCCTTATGACTAGCTTATGACTAGCCATGGGATTGGACTATGTTTCTGGTGTAAGGCATGAATCCTTTTTTATGGAACTTGTTGTTGTTGTTGTTGTTGTTGTTGTTGTTGTTTTTAAATGCTGTTTCAGGAGCCTTCCAGCAACTAATGGAAGCAGAAGCAGAGATCCACAGTCTAGCAGTGGGCTGATCTCCTGCTGAAGAGCATTGATGCAAGGGGGAGGGGCTTGATCCTGCCTCAACTTGGTATACCAAACTTTATTGATTCCCCAAAGGAGGCCTTACCCTCTCTGAGGAGTGAATGGGGGTGGGATGGGTGGGGGGTGGGGAAAAAAGGAGAGAGGAAGAACTGGGGCTAGCATTTAAATTTTTAAAAATTTAAATAAAAGATGCTAAAAAAAAAACAGGTGTTTCTACAGATTTTCCTTCTAATAAAGAAAGAAGAGTGCAACAAATGGAGAGAGAGAGAGAGAGAACAAAAGAATAAAAGTGTTCAAATAGGGGGAGAGAAGGAGGGCAGAGATGGCGGGAGGGAGGGAACGAGGGAGGGAAAGAATGAGGGAGGGAGCAAAGGAGCCAGCGAGGTAGGGACTACGCCTTCTGGGGATTTAAGGTTGAAGAAGCAATGCAGCTGCAGCTTCAACTTGTGTTCGCATGGCGCCACCTGCTGGCAAGAACTTTCCAAACCTCTGTCACAAGTATTTCCAGTTTAGCTGGGTTTAGCCGCGCAGATGCTGGGTGAGGAGCAGACCTGAAGAGAGTCTTCCAAGCAGACTTACTCTAAATAAGGAAATGAACTATGAGATGTGGAAATTTGCAAAGTTCTGTTTTTATGTGTGGTAACTACATTAAACACTTTTTATTGTTGATATATGGTCATTTCTTTAATAAGACAACACACACGAGAGACCATACAAAAATATATTTTATAGTTTCTTTGGGATCTATTACCAGTAACTACAAATATTTATAGCAGCGTAATACCTTTACAGAATATGGACTTTATAAAGGCATCTTTATTAATCATCTAATTTAGTCATGTTCATCCTCTCAAACGTCAAAATCAAGACAAAAACAACATCGTGCTAGTTTGAATATTTAATAATTTCTCATGATAAAGTATCACTTTGACATTGGGCTGAAGAATTTGTGATTCAAGAGCCAGCATGCCAAGGACCGGGCAGGATGAGGCAGAAGGATCATGATGTTGTGGTCATTCTAGGCTACAGTCTGAGGCCCTGTCAAAGACAGGTTAGGAGAGAAAAAAAAAAAAGGAGTAGGGAGAGAGGGAGAGAGAAGAGAAGACTGGGAGATAAAAGGAGGGTGGAGCAGTGGATATAGGAGAGGAAAGAGGGGAAAGAGAAGAGGAGAGGGGAGGGAGGGGAAAGAAAAGGAGGAGAGGAAAGGATAGGGAAGTAGAGAAAAGGAATTCTTTTCCCACAAGACAGTACCTGACATGTCTTCCTGCCATTTCTGGCTCTGAGAAGTAGATAATGCAGGAGGATTCATATGTGACCTCTCTTGCTTTGTGCTTCCATGATTTCCCGCCCCTAACATAACTATTATAGCACAGATCACCTTGAACTCTTTGCGATCCTCTTATTATTTACATTTGACAATTACTGAGTTCATATCTAGATCACAGAGGACATGACCCATACATTACTTCTCGACTCATTTCTTTGGCTTCTTCACCACATGGAGTTTCTTAAGTAGGAAGCAAAGGATGTGGCACAGCCTGCCTGCACTAGGTGGTGTGCCCCGAGTTTAGCAAACAACCTGGGACAGCCTGCCTGCTCCATCACTCAGGCACTGTGTGCTGTGTCCCAAGTTTAACAAAGGACCTGGAACAGCCTGTCTGCTCCATCACTTAGGCACTGTGTGGTGCGCCCCGAGTTTAGCAAAGGACCTGGGACAGCCTGTCTGCTCCATCACTTAGAAACTGTGTAGTGCGCCCCGAGTTTAACAAAGGACCTGGGAAAGCCTGCTTGTTCCTTCACTCAGGTACTGTGTGCTGTGTCCCAAGTTTACATGGACAGTTGCACATTGTGGTCGGGGCTGCAATAGTTCACGCCTAACCCAGCAGATCATTGCATACGATGCTACCAATCTCAGAGGTCTCTTGTATTTAGGAACCCGTACATGCCTCTTTTCTAAGCGAGAGTTTATGGGGATACAAAATCAATTTTGTAGACAAGGCAGCCCATGTTTGCAGCTTTATTACACCAGGTATTGAAGACATTGAAATCACAAAAAGGGAAACGTTGGGTTTGAAAAACACCACAGGTAGCCAAGAACTGCACTTTGGTAAATTAAAACAAAATGTTTCAGATGAACAAAATTGATAGCAAATCAGCTTATGGAAAGCAGCAGCAGATGGTAGTCAGTTTCTCATCACCAATCTTAGTTCTATGACTAAAGCAGACTTGCCAAGTCTGTGGATCCTAATGCCCTGGAAGTCATATGTGCCTTGGACTGATGCTAGAGCAAATACAGGCCATCAGAGAAAAGGAGAATGCCCTTCCTGGGCAATGCACAGCCTTCTTCCTGGAAGAACACACACACCAACAAAGTGACATCAGGAAGGGGTACACGTGGACCTTAAATGAAAATTTGGAAATGCAGAGATGAGAGAAGAGGTAAATGCCTTGCATAGCATAAGTGAGTGGAAACAATTCCAACTAATGTTCTGATGGCCATGATGGGAAACCATTAGAAGCATAGGTTATGGAACAAAAAATACAGGATTTAAAAACTGTTAAATTGTTTGTTTATTTGTCTTTTCATTTCCAAACTGCACAACCATGCAAGGGTGTAAACTTTCTAATCCTATTTCACAACATGTAGAATGGAATTACTAGTGTAACCTGCATAAGATAAATGAATTGATGCATGCTAAGAATTTAGGACTTGCTTGTCATAGATTAGTGCTCATCAGATAGAATTTAGGTTTTTTTCAGTGTGTGCTTAGTGCTTGTATATTTATATGTCAGACAATCTAATAGTTTACAATAGAGAAATGAACAACAAGCAGAAACATATTTACTTTACAGTGTGGTTTTAGGAAGATAAATATTCAATACAAAACAACGGTAGGCAATAGCCTTGACAGAAATGCATACAGGGACAACATAAAAATCCACGGGAGGACACCATTGTGAGAAAATTGCCAGGAATGGTTGTGGCAAGGATGTTAAAGTAATTAGACACTGACAGAGACAAAGGAAGAGAGAAAGCTAAATGGTGCGGAGACACTCCAGGTATGCAAATGGTCCCAAAGCGAGATAGAGATAGAGCTTGTCACCCTCATGGGGCCATTGAGCATGTAGGGAACCTGGGATGGCTGAGTTTTGGTGTGGGAAGTAGGAAGAACCCAGATTCTGTGGGGGGGGGGTGGATTCCAGCTCTTGCTCAGTACATTCTGATTTTCTGAGAGCAGCGGTGGAAAAGGCTTAAAGAGGAAAAGGCAGTTAGGACTTATTTTTCAAAGAGTAGTTGATTTACTGAAACTCCACTAGATTGGAAATTCATGAACTAGTTAGAAGAATTTTTTTTTAATGCAGGCCAAAGATGAGCGGCTTGGGTTAAGATGGCGGTGGTGGGCTCAGAGGCAGATGGACTGGAAGACTGAAACTGTGAAAGTCAATGAGTATCTGAGAGATTACAAGGAGGCAGCAAGGATGTGCGGAAGTTAGGTTTGGAAGCTGGGTTCGTGGGAATACTCCCCCACTGTGACAGGAAAACAGAGGAGTGGGTTGGGGGGCATCAGAGCTAATGACTCTGATTTCAACTGATTCCTTATTTGTAAGGATTCAACTTCCAGTTTGGCTTGGTGCTTTCTGGTTTAAAAGTGATCCATACCCGGTTGACATTGTACTTTGCATTCTGATGGTTTCTTTGCCCTTGGTAAGCTATACCCTGAATGCTGCTGCTGCTGTGAGAGGCTGAGAAGAAGCAGCAACCCATAGCTCCAGGTCAGCCACACCATCATGGGGATGAACAACTGGCATAGTTCATTGTACTTTGCGTCCAAGATTTGTCTATACATGTGGCATTTTCTATGTTATAACAAGGACATTTTTGCTACAACCCCGTTATAAGATCCAGCTATCCTTCCTGGCTACCCCACAAGGAATGTTATGACCACAGAAATGATGCAAGGCCTCATGAACTGTGACACGCCCACTCAATGGTGGACACTGGCACTTTTCATTGTCCAAACTTATGAGCTGCACAGCTGTTCATAAACTGCCTAAAATAAATATTTCCACTAGGAAAAAAAAGATCTGTTGGAAAAAATCAATAATCCTAGGTCAAATTTTCATCTACAAAGAAGCAGCTAGGGGAAGTGACCATCAGTGTCAGCTGCACCATGCTGGTCAGTGGTGGCTGTGAGGAAGGTGTTTTGCCTACTGAGATATAGGCACCTCAACAACAAGGATCTAGAGAGACACTGGTCATCTGGGGACTTGAGTTGGGGTTAGATGCATTGTGGGTAATGTGAGGACATGAGCAACACAGACTGAGGAGACGGAGGCCAAAGCACAGCAGTATACTGAAGAGATTCTTCGTGTCCTGGAGTGAACAGCCAGAGTGGGCACCACCCACAGGAGATCCACACTGGAGTGGGAGAATTCTGCTGCTGAAAGCTGAGCAGGTTCTCAGCGTTCAAAACATTCAGAGTCCTACTTTTAAAAAGATCAATAAACACATAGGGACATAAACAAATATAAGAAGTGAGGAAATCAATTCGGGAAAGCTAGGAAAGTTGGAGAAATCATCATCACTTTGGAAACTCGAAACCAGAGGGTGATTTCAGCAAGGAAATGGAAGCTCTGACAGATATTTAAACAGAAAACAGTCAAAATGGAAGAATCAATAACGATAATAATAAAAACAATACTGAGGCCCAAACAAAAAATCCATGGGGTAGAATAAAGAGCTAAGATAAATTCTAAAGGCATAGATAACTAATTTGTTGAAATTATAGTGGAAAATTTCTCAAACCTGGAGATAGAAATAGACACACAAACAAGAGCTTTTTAAAACTTCTTCACAGCATAGAACATGAAGAAAAAACAGAGCAAGCAAGCTATATCGAAATACTAATGGAAAAAAAAAATCAAGCTAAACTTAAGGTAAGCACATGAGAAACACATGAAATGTCTCATCACCAACCCAAAGCGCCAGGGTAGCCTAGAGTGAGAGGTTTCAAATCATGGAAGTAAAAACTTCCAACCAAGACGCTGTCCCCAGCAAAGCTGTTTCCCTGATTTCTTTCTCAGTCTGTCATTTGTATACAGGATGGCTACACTTTTTTGTGAGTTAATTTTGTATCTATCCACTTATTCTGTCCAACTAGAAAACTTTGACTAATGCAACAGGAACCCCCTTCTTCAGGTTAGGGAATTTGCTCCTGTGATTTTTTTGAAAGTATTTTTTAACCTTTTCCTTGGGTTTCTTCTCTGCCCCTATTATTCTCACATTTGATCATTTCATATTGTTTCAGATTTCCTGAAGACTTTTATGCCAAGATTATCTCAGATTTGACCATTGTCTTTACTGAGGCATCCATTTCTTCTACTGTGTCTTCAATGCCTGAGATTCTCTTCTCTCTCTCTTGCATTCTGTTGGTGATGCTTACCTCTGAGGTTCTTATTTGAATTCCTAAAATTTAATTTTTCAGGTTCCCATTAGTTTCAGGTTTTTTTATTGATTCTATTTCCACTTTCAGGTCTTAAAATAATATATTCATTTCCTTCCACTCTTTTAATAGATTGCTTTAAGGGTTTATTCATTTCATCTTAAAAAAAAAGTTCCCTTACTGGGAACTAATTCTACTGGACTCTGCTATGTTTTCCAAAAGTGTGAAGAAACACATTGCTGACTTGAGCCATATTTGTTGTTTCTGCAAAGTTTAATATAGGGATCTTCCAAAACTAACAATAGTTCACAGAACACTTACAAGTGAAACTTATGTCGGTCCCAGGGTCTTATTTCACGGTAAATGAGTTGCATAGTAGACACCGAGCCCAGGTATCCATCCATCTTTCCATAAACTGTGCCACTGGGAAGCATCTGGCCTGGCAGAATGATGGAGTGACCCATTAAATGTTCATCTAGGACACTGGCTGCGGACTCACATCCTGCTGAATTAAAGCATTTTCTCCCAGGATGTTGTATGTATTCTCTGAATCAAAGAAAAAAAAGAAAAATCAATGTATGGTGTCATATTTTCAAGAGTTGAAATGAAGAGGCCTAGGAAACAAAATAAAAATAAAAGGAGGCCTGATGGACCTGACCTACTATAATGATCACAGTTACCCAATGACAGAATTTGTGTTTTCACAACTACAATTTGGAGTTTTGCTAGATCTTAGTTGTATGTGCAAAAAAAAAAAAATGCTTCTACTGTTAAAAGTTCTCACCAAACCTGAAGGCATGATTGGCATCCTGGCTTAGCCTGCTTGTTTTGGTATAGAAGAATACCTAAAGAGGACTAATTTAGAAAGAAGATGAATTTCTATCTTGTAGTACTGGGACTGGAGATTCAAAGATGCAGGCACTGTGATACGGTGTGGAGAGAACCTATCTGCTGCACATCACATGGGAGAAGGTAGAACCGCAAGTGAGCAAGTTAGCTAGATGTTGTATGTGTGATGATTTGATGTAGCAGGACCTCCTGCTGAGAGCAAAGGAGCTCTCTTAGAGCCTTCAGCTCTGCCTCTGCGGAAGTGAGTGGCATTGCTACTGATTACTGTGAAGATAGAGAGGGGGTGCAGAAAAGGGAGCTTTCAATGGGCAATGCCCAGGAGAATAGCCACATGGATTGGGTGTCTGTGGGGTTTGGATGAGTAATGCCATAGTATAATAGTCACATGAATTGGGTACCTATGGTAGAAGCCTAGGAGAATGTGGCTCTTTTCAAGGAGAGATGGCTTTGAAGTGTCACCGGGAGATAAGAACACTTGCTCTGAGTGAGGTTGCAAGAAGCAGATCCTAAAACAACCTTCCAGTGCCAAGATGAACAGGAATGAGAGATGTGGCTGTTGTAATAAGAATGTCCCCCATAGGCTCATAGATTTGGATATGTGGTCTCCAGGGTGGGGCACTATTTGAAAGGATTAGGAGCATGGTCTTATTAGAGGGAGTGTGTTACTGTGGGTGGCCTTTGAGACTGGGCAAGCCAGGCCCAGAGTCTCTCTCTTCCTGCTGTCTTTGGATACTGATGTAGAACTCTCTGTTACTTCTCCAGCACCATGTCTACTTGCATGCCACCATGATAACAATGGACTAAACCTCTGAAACTGTAAACAAGTCCTATTTTTAATTGTTTTTCTTTATATACTGGCTAAGACAAAAGGCAGAGATTTGCTGTTTCATTTTTAGATTGAGGGATGCTCCTTCAAAACTATGTTCCTAAGTGCTGAACACAAAGACCAAAGAGCAGCTGTTCCTTCCTAAAACCTTGTGTATGGCAAGAGTGATGAAACAATATTCAATTGGAATGAAAAAAGGAAATAGGAAAATGAATGGAGAGAGAAAGAGAAATAGAGACAGAGACAGAGAAAAACTCACATGAACTAAAACATAAGGAAATGGTGTTCCTCACTTGTGCCAGGTTATTCTTTGTGTTGTTATTGGTAACTGACATTTTACTTGAAAACAAAGTTGGATTTCACTTTATTCTTTCAACTAATTCTTAATTTGTAGTACAAAAGCATTTTTCCTGTTTATCACTTTATTAGAACATAATAACTTTAAGCTACTGATCCTTCACAGTTTTAAATATAGCTATGAATTATTTATAATCCTGAGTATATCCATAAGATAACTCTTCAGTAGTTTAGATTGTGTCCAGTTTCCCGTTAAAAATATTTTCCGGTTAAAAATATTTATTTTTTATTATCTATCTGTGATTTTTAAGTAGTATTCCTCACGTTTTCTACTTTCTTTTTTATATTTTGTTTCTCTTTGGAATGTATTACCTTTCTTTTCTTATGCTCCATTTTGCTCTTTTTGCTTATGGGTTCTTGTTCTTGTGTGTGCTTTTCAACCTCCCTTGGTAACAAAAAAGGTCCCAGTGCTGAGAGTCAGGTCTGGTTTTCACTTTTCAAAAATAACTCTTCTTCTTTCTTTTTCTTTTATTTTTTCTCATGCAATCCCACTGTCAACTCCTGTAGCTGCTTCCTGTATTGTTGGAGTCCTCCTGAGAACACCCTTGCCCACGACTGTCTCTTGAGCTCTGTCCTAGCGGCTTCAGAGTGCCCATCTTTACATGAAGGCCTCTGAGATATTTGAAATGGACTTTGTGGAGCACAGAAGTTAAGCACCAGATTTCCTTCCTTTTTGGTCTACAGACTTTTACTGGGGTTGGTTGGGGTTGGATTTTCTCTATATTTTTACTAATTAATTAATCATAGTTGTTTGACAAGTTCATACATGTATCCCGTGTATTCTGGTCGTTCAGTCCTGACCACGCTCGTATCTCTTCTCCCCTCCCATCAATGTCCCGCACTCCCACCCCATCGCTGCTAGTTCCTTTCCCAGATCCATCACTTTGCGTTCAGTTTTGTGGCCCATTTGATTTAATCAGAGCTGACAATTAGATTGGAACGATCTATTGGAACCTGGTAGGTAATCAGTTTTTCCCTTCCTCCCAGAATCTGTCAGCAGCAAAGAATCCAACAGTGATGAGTAGGGTCCCTGGGCTCCTCCTGCATCCATGCTGATTGTTGACAAGTTCATTTCTCTGTAGACCTACATCAGGCCTGTGAGCCTGTGCTTACAGTAGCTGTGTTGTCTAAGAAATGACATTTCACAACTGTTGGTCCCTATCTTTTAGGTCTTGTGTTCTTTCAACTCTCTTTCCTGCAACATTGCCTGTGCCTTTAAATAAGTGGGTATAATTTTTTTTTAGGATTGATCAAGGACCTATTACTTATTCTTATCATCACACAAAGCCATGAGTCTCCGTACAGCCATTCAATGTGAATATAAGGGGGGGCTTATATGATGAATGCTAAGAATATCATGTACCTATGGGTATAAATATAACCCTATATGTTATTTACATTTGCCAAAATTAATATTAACTTTCCTACTAGGCTTATGATCCCTTAAAACATGGGATTTTGAGCATGTTTACAATACCAGCTGTGGATTCTCCCATTCCCTAAGGAGCACACCTAAAATCTAATCAGAGAGCAATTGGTTACCCACATGAAAGAAAAGTCACTATCACACAAGTGAACATATCTTGTCTGACAGGTTGGTCTCATAGATTCACAATTCATAATTCACAATTAGATAAGACATTTGAAACCGTCTCTCCTCAAGCCGCTTCCATAGCACCTTCTGGAACTATGAGAGTTACCTAGCCGGGAGGTATGCTCCATCTCACTTCTAGCCTGATTTATTTTTTTAACCTTAAAAAAAAACTTTTCTCATTTTACATGCCAAATCTATTTCCCACTCCCCGCCTCTTGCTTCTTCTGCCAGCTTCCCCCCTCCCACCTTCCATCCCACCTATCCCCATTTACTCCTCAGTGAGGGTAAGGCTTCCCATGGGGAGTCAACAAAGTCTAGCACATTGCTTTGAGGCAGGACCAAGGCCCTTCCCCCTATATCTAGGCTGAGCAAGATATCCCTCTAGATAGAATGGGTTCCAAAAAGCCAAAACAAGCAGTAGAGATAAATTGTGGTCTCACTGCCAGTGGCCCCACAGTCTGCCCCAGTCATACAACTGTCACCCACATTCAGAGGGCCTAGTTTGGTCATGTGAGTTCCCTCGCTATCAGGCTGAAGTTGGAAGGCTTCCATTAGCTCGGGTAAACTACTTCAGTGGGTGTTCCTATCATGGCCCTGTCCTCTCTGCTCATATTGTCATTCCTCCCTCTCTTCAACAGGACTTTGGGAGCTCAGCCCAATGCTCCGCTGTGGGTCCCTGCATCTGCTTCCATTGGTTCCTGTAGATTCTATGCTGACATTTAAGATGTTCATCGATCTCACCATAGGGCAAGGCCAGTTCAGGCACCCTCTCCACTGTTGCTTAGGGTCTTAGCTGGAATCATCCAGCTTGATTTCTTATACAGAGAAATGCTTGATACACATGCATCCAAAATGTATGGTATCTTCAGCATTAGTGTCTCATAATGCTTTGGCGGGCACCCAAGAGGAATGACAAAGGCATGTATTGTTTGGGCGGCAGAAGAGCTTGGGATATATATATATATATATATATGTATATATATATATATATATATGAAAAACTATCTGGCATGATGCCACAAACCTTTAATCCTGACACTCATGAGGCAGAGGTCTATGGGTTCAATGCCAGCCTGGTCCACATAGTGAGTTCTAGGACACTCAGATTACAAAGTGAGACCCTATCTCAGAAAAGTGGGGGGGGGGGGTAAGAAAACCAGAGGAAGCAAGTCAGTAAGCACTGTCCCTCAGTCATCTTGCTTCAGTTGCTGATTCTGGTTTCCTGCCTTGGTTTCTCTTGATTATGTGATGGATGATAGCCTGTGAGCTAGAATGACCCTTTCCTCCCCAAGGTGCTTCTTGTCATGGTGTATATCACTACAACAGAAAAACAGCAAAAACAATATATATTCTACAGACAAGGCAGGACACAAGACGTGTTTGCTTTTCTACTTTCCTCACTTTGTTGTGGTTTTCATTTGGTTGCCTTTGGTTTGCTTTGGGTTTGTTTGAAGAGAGAGTTTCACTATACAGCCTAGGCTGACCTCAAATTGGTCAATTTGCTTCGGCTTCCAGAGTGCTAGGATTACACACATGCACAACACACATGGCTTTTGGTGGTTGGATGCTATTGTTATGCAAGAAGCAAAGCATAGTCTCAGTTTTACTTTTAAATACAATCTGCAATACCTTGCTAGGAGAGCTAGTCAAGGAACTTTTGGGCTGTGAGGGGACACCAGATTGAGAAGAGAAGAAAAAGTTTGTGTATCAAAGTAAGACTGAAATACTTTAGAAGAGTAGATGTAAAGGTAGACAGGAAAGGAGGGAGGGACAGAGGGAGGAAGGGAGGAAGGAACAGAGGGAGGAAGGAAGGGAGAAAGGGAGGGAGGGAGAGAGGGAGGGAGGGAGGGAGAGAGGGAGGGAGGGAGAGAGGGAGGGAGGGAGAGAGGGAGGGAAGAAAGGAGAGGAGAGGAGAGCTCAGAAACCAACATATAGTCACAAAGTAAATAGCAAGTGTAAAGTTCAGAAACGCTGACGAAGACCGGAGATGCTAATAGTATGTAAAAGCAAAGAGCGTTTATTCTGCAGAAGCAGCCAGCAAAAGCAGGGTTAGCCACTTGTACAAAATGGCAACCCTGAACAAAGGCATGCAGGTCCTCTTAAACATAGTTGCAGGGTTCGGGAACAGCTTGATCATCTCAAGCATATTGGCTAAGCAAGCAGCAGTTAGTTACATTCATATACTTTTAATTGGCTGAGGTTTAGTCTTATCAGTTTTGGACATACTTGCATAAGCTTGGGCAAGTTCGGACATGATTCAAAAAGGTGCTGCAGGATTCGTCCTAGAGACATTGTTGAATTGACTAAATCCTTGTGTGTGCTCTCTCCCTCATCCCTGAATGCTAGGATGTTGTGAATAAATGGCCCTTTCTCGTGAATGACACATGTTTTGTCCCTCTCAGGGAACTGAAACCTAAATTCAGTTGTCACAATGAGAGAATTTAACCCCTTCAGTGAGCACCCTGCAGAAGCCAGAGCCAACAGAATGGTAAATGAGAAAGGTGGTTGTACCACTTTGTCATTGGCCTAGTTTTAGAGTCCAGTCACAGAAGCACCTCCTGAGCTGTTGGGTGGGCTGTTTCCAGAAAGGTTCCACTGAGCAGGGAAAAGTCACCCTGATGAAAGTGGCCCGTTACATGGGCTGGGGTCCTAGACTCAATTCCAAAGAACAAAAGAAAGACTGTGGGTGTGTAACTAACCACCTCACATCCTGCTGCCAACAGCTGTAACTGCTGGGCCAAGATGTCACCAAGACATGGCGGACTACACTCTAAACTGTCAGCCAAAGCAAACCCTTCATTCCTTCAGGTTCTGTTTGATGAGCTATTGGATCACAGTATGAGAAAAATGATAAAGGGTACTTGGCAAATGAGGAACAACCAAAAGCAAAGGCAGTCTTGTTGCCATTACGGAATTATGTGGGGAGTGTATGTGTGATGTGTATATATGTGTGTGGTGTGGATGTATGTGGGGTGTGTGTCTGTGGTGTCTATGTGTGCATGTGTGGTGTATGTATGAGGAGTGTGTGTGGTATGTATGTGTGCTTGTGGTGTATTACGAGGTGTGTGTGTGTGTGTGTGTGTGTGTGTGTGAGAGAGAGAGAGAGAGAGAGAGAGAGAGAGAGAGAGAGAGAGGGAGGGAGGGAGGAGTCTACAGAGGTATGAACGGCATTCCCAGAGGAGCTCTGTGGAGTCAGTTCTCGGTGTCCCTCCCTAGGTGCATCTGCCTGTAGCTTGTGTCCTCGGGCTTGCACCATCACGCAGAAAACTTCTTCATACATAGAGCCATCTCACCGGTCCCACACTTCTTACATGTTTTTGCTTTTTAATTTGGTAGTTGTCTCATTCACTTTCCTTTTCATTTGAACTCTGGAGAAAATTTTTGTTGGTCAAATAGGCAAGAAAAAAATTAGGGAGGATTTTGTTGACTGGGATTCGGGTACATGGGAACAATATACATATTTACAATAATGAACCTTCTTTGCTTTGTGTTTTCTGTTGTTGTTTGGTTGCTTTGTTTTGTTTTGCTCCGTTGTTTTGAGACAGTGTAGTCCAGACTAACATTGAGCCCTCAGTCTTCCAACCACAACCTCCTTAGCACAGGATCTACAATCATAGGCTTCCATACTTGGCTAATTGTGAGTCTTCATTTAAGTGTCATGGGACATAATTTCATTCTGGTGTGTTTTTGTAGAGTTATATTATTTTCTTCGTAAATATATTGCTTATTTAATGTTAAGCCTATTTCTACTCATTTTATGGTTTCTACTTCGAATTTTGTGAGTGGGAATATTTTGGAAAAAAAGATGACCTATCTCAATCTACAGATGAGGATAAATATCGCCTTTTGATTTTCCTAATAGCATCATTTAGTTTTCAATGTATTTAAAGGATACAGTATTGTTAAAATGTTTCTTTCTAGTTTGTTATCTTTTTCCCAGTCATATGCTTGCTAATTTGCAATGGATAATAACAAAACAGACCACTAGATGGCAGAGTAAGATACCTTTCTTAGATTTTCACAAACTTCTGTGGACAAGAAACTGATTCACAATCCCGTGTTATTCTGTAGTTTCCAGCCCTTCAAGATATACTAGTGCTAATCTTAAGATCAATAGAAAATAGAAAAATACATGTCTGAAGCGAACATTATGAATTATTACACTCTATTAACTTATCATATAAACACACCATGGTTGGTTCTCTAATTCTCTCCCTTACTTCACTCAGAGCAGTAGAGTGTTTACTTTTCTGGTTTACTTTTTCCTCTCTAAATCAAGTATCGTCTCCAGATATCAAAACTGCATTTGCTGCCTTAAATGCTCTTTTATCCTTAAATCTAGTATTTTTTATAACTGATAAAGGCGTTTGGGGACTGCCTGTCTCTCCTGAGCACACAGCTAACAGGCACTCACACACCCCTCCTAAAGACCGTTCAGACAGAACTTTTCAAGCAACACATTATGTTTCTTCGCTGGCCTATTAAATAAAGCTGGTCAAATCTTACCTTCTATCTATCTATCTGTCTGTCTGTCTGTCTGTCTATCTGTCTATCTGTCTGTCTGTCTGTCTGTCTGTCTGTCTGTCTATCCAGCCAGCCATCTGTCATCTATCTAATGCAGTTGAAAAGTGTCAGAGTGCAAGGTTTAGGAAGTGGAAAATTTTCTTTGGTAAATTATTTGTGTATATTTAATATGTACATCTACATGATCTTGTATATTAGGCTGTGACTTTTAAATGTATTTCTTACAGTGAGTCATGTCCCTAAAAAGTGCAAAAGTGAAAAGCAAGCTGTTGAATTTCTCAGGTTGTGTGTCGCCTAGTGTATTGCAGATCCTAAAACTCCACTTCCTGAATCACTCCCTGAAACCCCACGTCATCTCTTTTGGAGCCTTTGCAGTCTCTCCTGCTCTGTATGCTTCCAGGGGTGTGGGGCTTTGAACTGCACCCAAAGTTCCGCAGAAGTCTGAGAAACCACAGGCACCCCAAAGATGCTGAGCTGTCTCAAGTCCTTCCACTTCTCCCAAAGTAGCGAGTTTCCAGTTTTCACACAGCATCCCCCAAGATCCACGCCTGATGCTCTGAAAGTGTGTCTGTGAAGTCTTGCTCTCTCACTGATGTCTATACAGGTAACTCAGCCTCACTTGAGAGTGAGCCCGGTTAACCTTAGCTCATCCATCTTCTTTGTCCCAAATCAATCCATATCTTAAATGTCACTGTAGCAACATCATTGTCTTTCTATTACCTGGAGTGCAATTCTCAAAATGAATCTTTAAATGTGAGGATATTACATTTATCTTAAGGAGAGCCTGACTTTGGAGATCGGCATACCGTGTTAATCGCATAGGTCTTTGTGATCATCTCATTCTAAGACTTCCTTGCTTGTAAAACGGGAATTATTATAGTAAGGGTCAATTAAATCAATGCTGCAAGACCATCTCAGGGTAATAGTGAAAGTATACCAACATTAATGATTGATTCCAATAGTAGTAGCAGACTTATAGAAGTCAAGAGACTGCCCAGTTACCAATAACTTTACATTTCCTATGTCCTGTAATTAAATATTTTAGGTGTTTTATCATTCTTCTAGTATTCTTAAGTATGGATATTTGAATTTTATATGAAATTATTTCTTTTTCTTAAAGTGATGTTTCTCCTGCAGTCTCCTATAGTCTATACCACTGATCCCTTAAGGGATAAGTGTTAGTTGAGCAGTGTGGTTTTTTGTTTCTCCATCTGTCTTTTTACTAAAGAATAGTTTAGTTAAATACACTTCTACCAAGTAGTTCATGACTGTTGTAAAATGGGCAGGCACAAAGTTTGAGTTTTTTGCAAACTACTCACGAAGTGAATTCAGAACATATTTTCCAATATTTGATAGCCCTTGGAAAACTTAAGTGATCTACTTCTCTTGCTGTTCTGGCAGGTGAACTAGAAAGTGAGCCAAGAACTTTGGACACTCTGTCCCCACTGTAGAACTGTACCTTGGTAATTATCTGATATCACTTGAAAAATATTGACTGAAAAAAGGAATAAAATTGAAAGGATCAAGCCTAAAATTTTCCAATTAATATTCCTACTTCAGTCAAGTTGACTCTGAAATTTAATTTTATTGTTCTCTAAATTGTGTGTAGAATGTCTTATATATTTATCATGCTAGAAAATGTGAACTACATAAAATACGGGGCAGCTAGGAAGCCTGCCATTGGATTGTGCTTCCACATGCTAATGGTCTAAGAAGATGTCAGTACACACCTAGGCTAACCCTATTGGTGGGTGCACCCTGTTTACTATGGGATTGGTTATGGTTGCTTTACATTTAGTACTTCGTACTTCTAACTCACTCCAGGAAGAGATTTTAAACCATGGCATCACACTGTTTCATTTTATGGATGTTCCAGTCAAAGCAAAGAAAGAAGTAAGATGCCCAGGTTCCCTCAGAAAGATACAGCAGGGTGGAAATGAATTCCAAATTTCTTCATTCTCAGAATGAGATATTTGCCATACTTGTCCTCTTCTTCTTTCCTCTCTTCCCCTTCCTTTCTTTCTCCTACTTTCTTTTTCTTATTGTGTTGTGTCCTCTTTCCTCTTTCTTTTATTCTACCAGGCAACTTTCCAAAGTTAGAATCAAATGATCCTTGGCCAAGGGGTCCCAGTCGAGAAGACAGTAATACAGCAGTCAGTGAGAACTCAGCATCTGTTAATGCTTTATTCTCATGTTCAACATCAACTAGAGACTTAGGATAAGCTCTCTAGGGTGGCCCGATTTCTATTCAACACGGACAATTTATGCTATCCACCCTGGCTTTTCCAATACTGAGACTTGCTGAACAGCTGGGCAAAAAATCAATACTTGGCAATGAATCGCAGGGAAAAACTACAGTGTCCATTAGAAGTTGAGTGTTTCCTCTGAACCATCGTCCTCCTGGCCCTGGTTTTCCTAGTCTCAGCATTCCTAAGTTTAAGCAGGGTTTGGGTCTTATATTCGTCTTGTAGAGTTCAGTAGCCTTTTAGTTTTATTTTACCCTTACTTCTGTTATAAATTCGTGCATCCTTAGTATGTTAAAGGTATGAATCTGATGAATAAAATAGAGACTAAGAAGACATGTGGAATTGTTTCTATTCACTCAAAAAAATTGCTTTTCTCTTTGTAGCTATATTTTAAAAGAAATAAGTTTTGTTCATTTAAACAAATCATTTTTTAAATTATTTCAGAAAAACTTTGACATCTTTATAGAAAATGTTTTTCCCTCTTTACAAGTTGCCTGTCAGTAGGGTTTCTTAGACTACTCCAAAAAAGCTTATAGGTGTGACAGTTTGAATGAGATGTGCCCCCATAGTCTCAGTCATTTGAATACTTTGTTCCTAATTGGTGGTGTTGTTTGGTGATGCTTGAGAAGTATGGCCCTACTCGGGATAGGTGTGTTATTGGAGGCGGGCTTTGAGAGTTTAAAGACTCATTCTCTTCTCAGTATACTCTCTCTGCCTCCTGCCTATGGCTTAGAATGTGAACTCTCAGCCTTCTGCTCCAGCTGCCATGACTGCTGGTTGCCATATCTCCTCACAGTGGGGGTGATGGACTCTTACCCACCTGGAACTTTAAGTTCAAACAAATCATTCCTTCTTTAAGTAGCTTTACCATAGTACTTTATCACAGCAATAGAAATGTTAATTGATACACTAAGGTATGCTCATTGCTCTTGGTTACCATCCAGAACATGAAAATAAGACCCTATTGCTGAAAACACCACATAGGATGTAGAGAAATCAAACTGATACTTACCTAGAAATTTCATCTCTAATGACTGGATTTCTTGGTGCTAAAGGATGCTAAGTGTGCTACTGAGGGTAAAAATCATCAAAAAGTCTTACTCAGCTGTGAACATTGCAAGCTTCAATCATGATTAGCCTGCTGCAATAGTGGCATGGATGTCATGGGAGTACCCAACTATTTGAGACTTTTAAAGACTTCTAAGTTTTGAAAGGATTTTTGACATTTATAGATGTGGAGATTTTAGAAAGACCAGAATACTTGAAGAAACCTCGGCTATTTTAGAGAGACTTGAACTTTAAAAGAAACTTTTGGATACTTTAGAGAGACTGGATCTTTTAGAGTATTTGAACTTTTAATGACTGTGGAAACTTACAACTTGGAATATATTTTATATATTGTGTCTTTGATTTTAATATTACATTTTTGAAATAACAAAAAGGGAAATATTAGAACTTAACACTATGTGTCTGTGTGTCAGGTTAATGAGGAGTCAGTTGTGCTGGCTGGTTTTAAACCAACTTGGTACAAATGTGAGTCTTTTTGAAAGAAAGAACCTCAGTTGAGAAAATGACCCACCAGATGAGCCTGTGAGCAAACTCATGGTGTATTTTCCTGATAGATAATGCCTATGGGAGGGTACCGTTTAATATGCGCAGTGTCACTCCTGGACTGGTGGTTCTGGGTGCTATAAGAAAGAAGGCTGAGCAAGGCATGAGGGGAAAACCAGTAAGCAGCACCCTTTTATGGCTTCTATGGCTTCTGTTTCAGCTCCTGCTTTGACTTCCCTGGATGATAGACTAAAACTGTATGATAAAATAAACCTTTTTCTTTCCAAGTTGCTTTTGGTCATAGTGTTTATCACAGAAATACTAAAACATTAAAGTAATGAGGAAAAAGGGAAACAAAACAGATACAAATAGAAAAAGGAATCAGTGTACCATTTGCAAATAATATGATACTATATATGAGGCACTAAAAACTTCAGCACTTAACTATGAGAATGGATAAATAGGTTCATCAAAGTGTCAAGATACAAAATTAATATACAAAAATAAGTACTCTTCCTGCTTATCAATTGCAGACATAAAAAAGAATCAGTAACCCTTCCCTAAAAAGAAAGTTTGGAATAACTTAACAAAGGGAATAGAAGACATCTATGACAAGCCTTAAAGCAAGCGCTGAAGAAGCAAATTGATGACAGTAATGGAAAGACTTCCCATGCTCATGGATGAGAAGACTGACATTGTGAAAATGACCGTCTGCCAAAAGCAATCTATAGATCAAATACAACTCCAATCTATATACCAGCAATATTCTTCATAGGCACATACAAAAATCTTAAAAAAATATGGAAGCATAAAAAGTATACATATAGCTAAAGTAATCTTAACAAAAATAATATAATGAGAGGCATTATCATATTAGATCCTAAATTATAGTATAGAGTCATAGTAATAAAAACAGCATGGTACTGGAACACACACACAAAAACTGACACATAGATCAATGGAACTGAAAGAAGACCTAGATAGAAGTCCATTCAAGCACAACTGCCTGGTTTTTTATAAAATCATAAACTGGATAAAGCTCAGCATCTTCAACAATGGTGCTAGAAAGCCTGGATACTGACATGTAGAAGAGCAAATCTAGATCCTATCATACATCTCATCTCATTATACAAGACTCTAAGTGGATTAAAGACCTTGGTGTAAGCCTTGGTGCCCTGAAACTGATAGAGCACAGTGCACACTTCATCCCATAAGCTCACATGAGGATTTTCTGATCAGAACTCTGGTAGTACAAACAATATGGCCAGCAATCAAAAAAGAGTGTCTCATGAAATAAAACCTTCTGTCTATCAAGGAAACGTGTTAGTCAGTGAAATGACAGCCCACAGAATGCAGAGAATCTCTAATCTCTGCCAAATATCATCTGATAGAAAATTAACAGCTAGAATATACCAAGAATTAAAAAAAAAACTCCGCCGGTAGTGGTGGCGCACGCCGGTAGGATTTGCTGAAGGAGGCAGAGGCAGGAGGATCACGAGTTCGAGGCCAGCCTGGGCTACACATTTTTAGGGGGCTGGAGAGATGGCTCAGAGGTTAAGAGCATTGCCTGCTCTTCCAAAGGTCCTGAGTTCAATTCCCAGCAACCACATGGTGGCTCACAACCATCTGGAATGGGGTCTGGTGCTCTCTTCTGGCCTGCAGGCATACACACAGACAGAATATTGTATACATAATAAATAAACATTAAAAATAAATAAATAAATAAATAAAAATAAACTCCAAGAAAACAAACAACCCAATTTTGAAAACAGACAATGTCACTAGACAGATACTTTTGAAAAGAAGAGGTGGGCATGACTGGATAGCCCTTAAAAAGTGTTCAACATCTATAGTTTTCAGAGAAATGCATTAAAACTCTTAAGCTTCTATTTCAACCCAGTCAAGGTGGTACATAAGACAACAAACACTGGCATAGATGTGGCGAAAGGAAAAACTTTCTCCAGAGTCACTGGGAGTTAAATGGATGCAGCCACTTTGAAAATCAGTCTAGTGTTTATAAAAAAAATAAATAAGTAAACCTAGATAGAACTACCAGGTGAACTAGTCATAAACTTCATAGGCCTGTACTCAAAAGAATTTATGTGTTACTGCAGACACATTTGTATGTCCTTGTTCACTGCAGTTTCATTTGCAATAACTAAGAATTATAACCAGCCTAGATATCTAGAAGGAATATATCTCAGTTGCAAAGAAAAATGAACTCATCAAACTTTCAGGTAAATGGATAGAGTTAAAGAAAAGTTAAAGAGTAATGTACGTGAGGCTCAGAAAGACAAATGGCACATGACTATTTTAGTATCAACGCTTTGAACCCAGAAACCAGAAAGGGGACAAAGGGGAAGGAGCTTTGTTAGGGAATGGAAAACAGGAGTTCATAGGTAAAATGAAGGCGGGGAGAGAATATTAGTGGTGCAAAGACAATGGGGATTGTGAGAGATGGGGCAGAAGAGAGAAAAGGGAAGGGGTGATCAAAACAATAGGAGTGTGAGAAGGCCACATGGAAACTTAATATCTGGTAACTCAATTAAAAAACAAAAATGAGAGTTTGGAGGCAGACACCCTACAGGGCTAGATAATTTGGGTCCTAAAAGAAATGAGTCACTAAACAAAGACACACTTCCAGGTGAGTGATAGTTCTCTAGAAGTGGAGGGACAAAGAAAACCTGGGAGTGCCCCCCAAACAAAATAGAATCTTTCCATTCCTCTTGTTTGCTCACCAGAAGTAGTTGACACTGATGCTGAATCACCCCTCAAAGACATACACCTTAGGGGTGAACTAGAGAAGTCAAGTCAGAGCTGTGCTAGAAGCTCCCTCTCCACTGACTAGCTTTGATAGTACCTGATGGTGCTTTGCAGCTCATTGGAGCAAAGTCATCAACAGTTTTACCCTGCTGTGAACTCTATAAACCCACCTGCCAGACAGGATGTGTCCACTAGGGCAATAATGGCACAACTGTTACGGGGATAACCAGTCATTCCCTGGTTGAATTTGAGGCACACTTCACATATTCCAACATTATTAATTAGTAATATGGGATCAAAATTCTCATTAATCTGAACCAGGAAAAAGTTGATATTTTTCTACTATCCCTTATCTTAATTTTAACATGTAAGTATGAGTAGTTACCAAAATATATAGTTATACTAAAAAATAAGGAAAGAAGTATATAAGAAAGTTAAGATGAAAAACCTACTTTCTCTACTGGCTTACAACATGAATTTAATCTCTAACAAATGTTTTACATCAGGTTGCCCATAAGTTATCAGAAAGAACTATTAGTAGTGAACCGAGAGACATAGGAAAGAGACACAGGCACAAATGTCAATTATAGATAAAATGTTTAAATGCTTTAAATGGTGCAATAGAGAAGAGACAGAAGAGGGAGTTGCTACCACTCCCCAAGCAAACCATCGGAAATGGGAGTGTGACAAAAAGAGATATTTGAGTCCCCACCCCAAGTGAGGGAAAATCACCTTACAAACAGTTCAGGGCTAAGTGAGAAAACTTGGCAGGATCCACTCTGCACAAAAGTACTACAAAATGAAAAGCAAGACACATTTGAAGCTCTCCAGAGAGAAGTTGAGGATAAGTGGTTGTGTGTTAGGACTGAAAAGTACTCTCTTTAGAATGCCCTGGTTGTAAGGACTAACTTGGGATTAACTATGAGGTGGCTGATTTCTTGGAGGACCAGCTGTGACAGCTGGGGTTGACTGAGATGTCCCAGGTCCCAGCCAGCAGAGCCTCTCAGTGTGGGGTCCTAATCTCTGGAATTCCAGCCATATGTTCTGACAGAGAGCATTTGTTTCCCTTCTAAACTGATTCTCACTGTGTCTAGTGATAAAGACCCATTAGACAGCTGAGCACAGATCTGGAAGCCAGAGAACTGGCTGGTCCTGGGGGACACAAAAGGAGAGAGATGAACCCCTTACCACTTCACAGCTTTGCTTTGTTCCAAAGATGACTGCAGATCGAAGCTGCTCCAGGAAGAACACGTGATTTCCACAGACCACAAATGGTATTAATAGGGAGCAAAGATCACGTTTAGCTCAGTTATAGTAACTGGAACCTCTTTGTGTCAAGCACCATGTTCCACATTTTAAAAACATTAGCTCATGCTTTCCTCAAAGCAGTCCCTGGAGGTAAGAATTGCTTTTGCTCTTTTACAACTCAGAAAGCTGTGGTAGCCAGATGAGGGGTCTTCTCAGGCTCAACCCCAGCCCACCTCTGAGGGAGCCAAGTTTTGCAGCTGGGCATGACTAACACCAAAGTCAATGGTCTGAAGAGAGGAAGTATTGCACACGGACAGAGCGCTGTATATGGAGCCAGGCAGAACCTGAGCCTCATTACAACGTACATGCTGTGAAGTCTGTGGTGTCAGTGTCTCTCGGCTTCTGTAACCCAAAGGTGAGATGCTATAAATGTATTTTCTACCAATATTTCTTGTGGAAATAAATTAATTCATCCATGTATATGAAAGTCTGTCGTGTTAGATTCTGTGTACAATTTGATGACTGTTTTGATTTTTTTTTTGAACCTTTAGTTTTCGAACCAGTGTAAGATAGCTTTCTACCAGAATTCCCAATAATCTTGGGGGGGAGGTTAGATCATCTAGGGGAGAATTTTATAAACTGCAAAGCACTGTACAAATGAGGTAATGTGTAAGCAATCCCCTTATAATTCTAAGACACTGTAAGGGATTACAGCAGCTTCAGCCGGCTCCTGTGAGACTAGTAACCTGTATCACTACTTAAAATTGTTTAACTTTTATTAGCTTCTTGCAACAGCTATGGCATATATTTTCCAAGTAACTTGGCACAGACTTTCTCCTAGGCAGCATTCCCCTCACACCCTGGTGCCACTATAGAAAGAGATGATGTCATTCTGAAAGCAGCAGCAGCAGCAGCAGCAGCCTCAGCAGCCTCTGTAAATGAGCTGCTGAAGCCAGCGCCTCATGCATTGTGTATCTTCAGCTCTACACATGCACTGAAACTCTGAAAGCCTTCTGTAAGGGAGACAAATACAAACACATGAGGTCACTTCTTCCAGCCTGTAACAGGATGTAGACTCTTGGAAGCAAAGAGCCAAAATGTCTTCTTGGAAAATTTTGTCTCCGAGCACAGAGCACATTATAAATTTTTCCAAATCTCTCCAACATACATCAGGCAGTGTGCCTTTTTGTTTGACTTTCTCTCGGTCCCTCTCTCCTAAAGCTGATCTTTTGAGGGTAAAGAAGAAAAGGCTGGGAACAGGTTCTGGTCACTAATGGTTGCTTCTCTTAAGGTCAGCATCTCTTCAGAGAGATGAGCATAATGTGGTTTGAAAGTTGAGTCCCAAGACTACTTTCTCAGCCAAGCCAATAGTTCAGTTTTTAATCTGTCTTCATCTGACAAGAGGGCAGTATGACACTTAGTTAAAACATACCAAAATCAGGAAAGCAGACACAGTTAAATAATTCTACAAATAACTGTTACATCACAAAAGAACCACATCTACAAATGTCAAACATACACAAACTAAGCAAAGTATGTGTTTATGTATGTGTATGTGTGTATATATATGATACATATGCACACACATATACTTCCTCCTGTAGTTCTGGCCCTGAATTGCAGTGCATAACAACTAAAGAACTCTGCACAGGGAAAGAATTTTTAACTCTCAAAACAAAGCACACATTCCAGAAGCTAATATCAAGTGTACAAAAAGAAATTGTTTTCCCCCTTAAAGACAGTAGTATGCTATTTCTTGTAATGTTTTATTATAGGGGTTAGGTATTTGGTTACTGACCCTATATTAAGTTAATCCATTAAATGTTCTCAGAGGATCAGCTGTGACCGATGGGGTTGACTCTGATGCTCCGGGTCCCTGCCAGAAGAGCTGGGAAACCGTTCACTCTCATCATGTCCTCTTGGTAATTTATTAAGACCTTTAGGCTAAAATTATTTATTTTACAATTTTTTCTTTGAACCATGCTCGTATTTGACTGCATATAAAGATCATCTGAGCATAAAAATGTCCAGACTCCCTTTTCTGCAATCCTGACTGAATTGGAGTGTAGTCTAGGAATTTTTAAACAGCTATTTAGAGCCTGGCCTGCTGCGGTGGGCCTGAAATAGTAGCTATGCATGAGGGTCAGGCAGGGGGATCACAAACGCCAAACGTGCCTTGGCAATACCGTGGAACCCTGTCTCAAAATGCCCAGGAAAGGGAAAACTGCGATGATGTAAAATGGTAACGTAATTGCTATCCCAGTTAGGGTTTCTGTTGCTTTGAATAGGCACTATGGTCACAGCAATTCTTACAAGGGGAAGTATTTAAGGTGGCGGCTTACAGTGCCAGAGGTTTAGTCCCTTGTCATCATGGAGGAGAGCGTGGCAGCTCGGGGTATGGAAGCATGCAGGCAGACACGGTGCTGGAGAGGGAAAGCAGAGAGTTCCACATGTTGCCCAGGTAACGGGAAGTGGTCTGAGTGTCACACCCAGTGAAGTTTGAGAGTATAGGAGACCTCAGAGTTCACCCCCACAGTGACATACTTCCTCCAGCAAGGTCAACCTACTGTAACAAAGTCACACCTCCTAATAGTGCCACTCCCTTGGGGGCCCATTTTCTTTCAAAACCACCACAATTACCCAGCATGCATTTGGTCCTAGGTTCAATCTCCAGTTCTTCTAAACAGCTAAAGGAGGAAATTTCGGTGCTTGTGCTAGGCACCAGTGTTGGGGAGTCCTCCAGGGTAGAGATTAAGATTGCACCTGAAGACGAACCGCTGTGGATCTTGGTAAACGGCAGATTCTGATTCAGTCAGTCTAAGGCAGGAACTGACATAGTTTATCTAAAAAAATTGTGATTTGTTTATTGGTACATGAGTGTTTTGTCTGCATGTCTATGTGAACCATGTTTGTGCCTGGAGCTTGGGGAAGCCAGAAAAAGGTAGATCCCATGGAATTTAGAGTTGCATCATTTATTGTATATAAATCTCAGGAACCATACCAGAATTTCAAGATTAGACACAGGTCTTCAGAGAAAGAAAATCAACATGAGAGACAAACACACAGTCTATCCAGGATATAGATAGATAGATAGATGATAGATAGATAGATAGATAGATAGATAGATAGATAGATAGATAGAGAGATTAAGAGCAATTTGTTTGGATGATAGGCCTGAGTCATGAGTCTGACTGCTGGAACCAAGGGAGAGACACTTCTCCCTTGTGGTTTTTTTCATGAAAGCTTGCATACCCTAGACCTGGGTGAGCTGAATTTACAGTTCAAAGGTGAGAAAAAAGTAGGATTTTGGCAGCTTAACCTATCCACAAGGCAGGTTCCCATCTTATGCAAAGGCTAAACATTTTGTTTTCTTTAGACATTCATTTGATTGGATGCTACCAACCCAAATAATAGAGGCCAGTTGCCTCTACTTAGTCAGTATCTGGGGAGGGGGGGTCCTTTTTCTTTTCTTATTTATTTTATTTTATTTATTGAAAAAAAATTCCTGCCTCCTCCCAGCCTCCCATTTCCCTCCCCCTCCTCCTACCCCTCTCCCCCTCCCCCCACTCCTTTCCCCCTCCCTCTCCAGTCTGAAGAGCAGTCAGGGTTCCCCGCCCTGTGGAAAGTCCAAGGTCCTTCCCCCCTCCATCCAGGTCTAGGAAGGTGAACATCCAAACTGGCTAGGCTCCCACAAAGCCAGAACATGAAGTAGGAACAAAACCCCATGCCATTGTCCTTGGCTTCTCATCAGCCCTCATTGTCCGCCATGTTCAGAGAGTCCAGTTTTATCCCATGCTTTTTCAGTCACAGTCCAGCTGGCCTTGGTGAGCTCCCAAAAGATCATCCCCACTGTCTCAGTGGATGGGTGCACCTCTCGTGGTCCTGACTTCCATGCTCATGTTCTCCCTCCTTCTGCTCCTCATTGGGACTTTGGGTGCTTAGTCCTATGCTCCAGTGTGGGTCTCTGTCTCTATTTCCATCCATCACTAGATGAAGGTTCTATGGTGATATGCAAGATATTCATCAGTATGGCTATAGGATAGGGTCATTTCAGGTTCCCTATCCTCAGCTGCCCAAGGATTTTTCTTATTTTTTTTACGCACTTCTATTAAACTGGCATTGAGTCAGAGAGCTGCCTCCACACCTCAGTCCACTCAAAGGGAGACCAAAAGTCTTCATACATCTCAAGCTTGGGGGACAAAAAAGGGGGGTATGCTAATTGACCAGCCAAGGATAGAAATGTATTATTGCAGAATTTAAAAATAGTACCCAATTTACACAAAAGCTTTGCTTCATCTCCTCTGCATGGAACCTGGCTGTGGACAGGGCCATCTTCCTTTGTAGTGTGTGTATGTTTGGCGGGGAAGGAGGGTATCTTTGGGGCATCACATAGCAACAATAGCACTGAGAAAGCTATACGCACAGCTAGCATATCCAAGGTCTCCAACATGACCAGTTTATCTGGGGCTCAGTGAGCAACAGCTGGAAGTTCTTAGGAATCATACACAGACCACTGTAGGTATCATGCCAGGTCTTCTTCATGTCATCTCAGGTGCTGACAAGACTATGCTCAGTGGGGGTATTTCAGGGGCAGGATGTCTCCCTTTCTCTGAACTTCATTGTTAACATCGCTCATGTAGGAATCCTTCATGCCCTGGTGCCATGGAGGTGGCTACTACGGAGGGGAAAACGACCCAGAAATATCACTCCCTGTAATAGGTAGTGCTTTGCCCATGCAGAAGTTCCTTTAACAAGGGTAGCAATATTATCATCCATAGTGAATTGGGGGGTGGTCAAGGATGTGGGTGGTCACCAAAAAGACCTATGCAGACACATGTGGACATGGACTCGATCATCTTAGTGAAGTTCTTAAATACTAATGTCATCTGGAAATTTGCTCATGGCGCAAGAAAGAATAATATTGGACAAATGTTTGGACATCATCACAATCCTATCATGTTAACAAAACAAGCCATAGCACCCCTACCACACACACACATACATATACACACAAACACACACAATCCAACTCATTATAATGAAGTATGCAAATGTATTCATATAATCATTAATGTCTGAGAAGTGTTATTCTGCAATAACAATTCTTGAACTTTCTTGACCCCTTTATATTCTTAAAAATTACTGAAAACCCCCAAGTGTTCTTCTTTGTATCAGGGGAATTTGTTTTGAGTATCATGAATGAATTGGGAGATTTTATAATCATTCATTTATTTATTTACTACTTATTTAGCATCAAAAACATGATTTGATAATGGTGGCATAACTACATAGTTTAATAAATTTATTTTATGTATCATTTAATAGCAAGAAGATGCTGCTCACAGTCATCACTAAATTTAGTCATTTACACTATCAGATAATAAACTGACTCTGAAAACTCTACTCTCATAAAAGAATGAAAGTGAGGAAAGCAAATAACATTATTTAGTGTGAAAATTCTTTATCCTCTTTATTTCCTTGTGCTCGGGGGTGAGGTGTCTCTGGTCTTGATCTTCATGGTGCAGGGAGTCAGAGCAGTGACCTTCTGCATCCTGTCTGCAATGGCTGGGTTCTGGTTTTGCCACCAGACAACTCAATGTTGGCCAAGGGGTCTTTGATCATTTTAGAGAACTATCTAAGGATCTAAGTAGCACACTTTGATATTTTTACATTAAACAAAGTTGGGAATTTCCTTCATAAGGCCAATGTCAGCTATCCCCAGAAAATCTGCTACAATTCACTGAATTGGCATGTGAGTGGGAGGGATTCAAACCAGCTCATTACAGGATACTCCCAGAGGTCTTAAAGCCCGGTGTTAAAAACATTGTTCTAAAAGTTTGTTCATCTCAGCCACAGTACTCTAGACTTTCTGTCTTAAATAATTCATTGCTGTAAGGAAATGCCCTATGCATTATAGACTGTTGAGTGATTCCTTAATCTTATCTACTAGTTACCAACCCCTTTCTGTAGCAGGAGGAAAAAACAAACAAAACAAACAAAAAGTACACAAATATCACCTAATGTCTCCTTACTTGGCTGAGAACCCGTGTAATAGACTAAAGGGGTAATGAGAATGGCTCCATAGCAGGACTGTTATTTGCAAGACTATGTAATGACTTTGATGATAAGATCCTAATGACAATGGGACATGGTGAAAGAGGGGGCTAAGGAATACTGTAGTCTGTGGCCTGATTTCTCCATCTCTTGGGCTGTTGGGTAGACTTACTTGTTACTTGTTTTGAAACAGGAAAGCAAAAGAAGGAAAATTCTGGGAAGAGACAGAGAATCAAGGTTATCTGTTTTGTAATCAAGTATCAGTTTTGAAATATCTAAGAGACAGCTGCATGGCAGGAACATGAATAGAGTAAGTAGATGATGTGCCACACTAAACGATAAATGCACTTCTCTGTTCTTATGTATAACTGAGAAAAACATATAAAACCATATCTCAAAAAGATGTAGAGAAGATTTTCATTTATCCACTCTGTTCTAGCTTCTTCTAAAACAACGAATAAGTAAACAAGTAGTGTGTGTGAGAGAGAGAAAAACCAGAGAGAGAGAGAGCCTTTAGTAGTGAAAACTAGTCTAAGAAAAACTAAGTAAGTACCCAAATAACACACTAACATCATCAAGAATTTTAAAAAAAAAAGGCAAGTGCGTTGATTCAGCAGATAAAAGTTTTTGCCACCCAAGCCAGACCACCTAAACTTCATCTGATGCTAAATATCCACAGTGGAAGGACAGGACCAATTCCTGAAAGTTGTCCTCTGACCTCTACAAGGGTCCTAAAATCTCAGAGGAGTGGGCAGACAAAACAAACCAACAAACAAAAACAAATCCTCCAAGTGACAACATGTGGAGTGACACCAAAGCTCTTCCCCCTACCTCTCCTTTCAGTCACTCATCCTACACAGCTGACTCCTGTGTACCAAAAGCTGTGTGCAGTGTTGTCTTAGACTACAGAGAAGGAGAAGTATCTAAAACCATAAAGTTCTAAGATGCCAACGCCACCAAAGTGAACTGGAAATACAGTGTGCCACTTGCTATGACACAAATCGATGTTTCTCAGGGTCCAAGACAAGATCATAATTGGCTGTTCTCCATCTCTGGCATCCGATTGTTACTGAGGGCCATGGCGATCATGCAGCTGGGCAGTGTGTTCAACACAGCAGAACCTACCTGAGTTCCAGACTGTATGAACAGTACCCTTCACACTACTCAACAACCACATGCTCCCCCATTCAAACATGGTGGAATTTTAAGCATATATTCAAATCCTAGCTCTGTACTTTTCTAAAATGTGGCATCTCCCCCATGACTTTCTTTTTAAAAATCATCTATGAAGTGGAAAAGAGTTGCAAAAAAGCATGGAGGGATGTGGGTATGGATGCCAGTTTTTATTAATAATCTGTCGACTACCCTACCAAGACAAAGGATCAACAGGGATGAAGTAAAAATGTGCACAGGAAGGGCATATTTGAAGTGGAACAGATAATCCGTATTAGTGGGAACACTGGGGCTGCAGGGGAAATGGCCAAAGCAGAGGTTGAGCTGCATGCTCCGAGAGTTTGAAATATCAGAAGGAAGAGGTTGGACTTAGTTTTTCAACTTAATAGGCAATTCATTTTATTGCTGATTATTGCTCTTTGTTACTTTATAGCAAAATCACAGTTCTCTGGAACTCTGTAGCATCTGCTGGTACCAATGCTGCCATTATAAACACAAACATTCATGCTGTTGTATTTGCACTGACTTTATAGGCAGTCTTCATGCCTCTGCTATTTCCAAATACACACAGTTTAAGTTGGGTTCCAAAAATCTGTCTAGCACAGGCAACATTTGAAAGGCATGAGAAAGAAAAGTGATTATTAGGCTCCACTATTGAAATGCCTAACGATTTCCAAGAGTATGAAATGTGAAATGTGATTTTTCCAATAGTAAGCCTGGGGATAGGGGAGAGGGGCCACATCAGCCAAAAAGATGTTGGAGGAAGAAAAATGATATCATAGTGAAGGAATGCTAACGTTGATCTTGAAAAAGTAATTGGGAATCAAGAGTCTCCAGAAAGGGGGCTCCCAGATGCCTTGGCATGTCAGATAGTCATCTGAGATCTCTTGAGAAAGATGCACCCTTCAGAAGGTGGCCATGAAAAGGCTGTTCCTTAGTTCCCAGGAGAAGGTAGCTAATGTCATCAAAAACCCAGGATCCTGTAAGCAAAAGATGTGATTCCAAGGTCCAGCTTAGAACTGAGCTGAACTTTTCAGTTATTTCACCTCACTAAAATTCAGTTTTGTCATCTAGGAATAGAATTAAAGTTCTTTTACTTTTACAGCTGCTTAGAGAAATAAATAATATAACTTCTTAAAATGTATTAAGATATAACCTAAAACATAATACATAAATATAAATTAAATATATAACATATAAAATATATATTAAAGATCTGAGAATTCAATTAAAACATTATTGAAAGTGAGAAATTGGGGGAATAATATTCAAGGTACATTTCAATCTAAAGCTTTGGCTAGTTTGAACCTTGGTATGTAGTCAAGGCTAGCCTTGAACTCTTGATCTTCCTGCCCCCACTTCTAAGTGCTGGGACTGAAGATGTGGCTCCTTAGGTGAATTTACCTTTAATAACAGGAGCTACTAAGTGGTGCTTTGAACACTACTGGTGTTTAGAAAATATAGGACTCTTAAGCTCCAAGCTGCCTAAATTTTGTCTTAAAAACTCATACCTTTGTTTGAAAAAAAATTTAAAAATTCCATCTGATAAATATAAACTCTCAAAGTTTAGAAAAAAGTACAAGTACAAATCTATGACATTATTAAAGGCACTCAGATGGGTTCAAGCACAAGGCCAACCATTGCCCAACTTTAGCTTTTACAAAAAGCATGATGTAGCATTTGGAACTGTAAGTATAAACAGTAAGTGCTTCTGGATAACAAAAGTCAAATTCAAAAACTCCAAAAACTGATTAGACATAAACATGTCTACTTTTTTATGTTTATCTTTTTATGTTTAGTTAGTTAAGCATAAATAAACTAATAGCCAGAAGAATCCTGAAGAAAAGGAAGAATGCCAGAGACATTACACCTGACCTCAAAGCTTACATAAAGTAACCAAAACGCTGCACCAATGCATACTCCTAGACAGAGCTGTGACCTCGTCAATATCCATTCGCAGTTGTAGCTGGGATATTAACTATTAGCTGTCAACTGAACAGGATCTGGAATAGGGGACAGGCCCAGGCACATGTGTGAGGAGTTTAACCTCTAGAAATGCCCGGGAGGGAGTGTGCTGATTAGGGTCACTGAACAGGAAAATCTGTGCTAAAGCAGGTACTACCATTCTCAGGGCTTGGGTCCCTGACTGTATAAAAATGAGAAAGTGAGCTAGACACTAACATTAATTGTTCTCTTCTTTCTGATTATGGTTATGACTGTGGCTAACTGCTTCAAGTCCTTGCTGCCTTGAATTCCCAGCCATCATAGGCTGTGCTCCAAACTGTGAGCACAAATAGACTTCTGCATTGAAGTCACTTTCACCAGAGTGTTTTCATACAGCAACAGAAAAACAAGCCAGGGGAAAATACGATCAACTGATCTCTAAGCAGCAGCAAGTTCGTGCATTGGAGAAATAAAAGCCTCTCATATAAAAGGTCCCAAGGAAACTGATTTTGCAGAGGAAAAAAGTGACATGAGTCAGGGTCTCATGGATATGCATCACCTCAGATATTGTTGATTTCATTAAAAAATCTTCTTTATCAGCTGTTTTTAAATATTTAATTAGTTGTTAATTGTCATGTTTATTCCATGTACTATAGAAAATATGAAAGTATACATATCAACTCCAAAAGGTCAAAGACTCAAATGCAAAACTCAAAATTGTAAATCCATTAGAAGACAATGTAGAGGAAATACTAGGACATTGTCATATATAGATACTAGATAGATAGATAGATAGATAGACCAGTCAAGATCCCCCAAATTACAAGAAACAAAAATAAAAATGACAAGCAACACTACATTTCTATGTCCAACAAATAAAAAAAAAAGAAAAGAAAAGAAACAGTAGCCAGGGGGTGGTGGCACAGGCCTTTAATCCCAGCACTTGGGAGGCAGAGGCAGGCGGATCTCTGGGAGTTCAAGGCCAGCCTGGTCTACAAGAGCTAGTTCCAGGACAGGCACCAAAAGCTACAGAGAAACCCTGTCTCGAAAAACCAAAAAGAAAAAGAAAAAAAAAACATTAAAGTTAAAACAAAACTTATAAAAGTGGGAAGTATGTAAAATTTATTCATCCAACAAAGAATCCACTTCCAGAATTTATAAGGGGACCATGCAACTAAACATTAAAACCAAATTAGACAAAACTTACGATCAAACAAAATAAAAAAAAAAACGAAATGAACAAATACCATTTACAAAAAGCCTATAAAATGGCCCAATGGACTTAGTGTACATTTCTCAAAAAGAAAATATACAAGTAACCAGAAAAATTATGAAAAAAATGCTTAATGTAACTAATAATCACAGAAATACACATTATAACCATGGCATCTTAATCCCACTTAGAACAGTTACTAGAAATAAGGGGGAAATAATAATATCTGGTAAGAACGGGAATAAAATGGAACTGCTTAGATTGTGGAGAACATCATGCATTTCCCTTTAAAATGTTAGAAATACAACTCCTTACGACCTACTTCCTCCACTTTGCATGTCTGCCCAGAGAAACTGAAGCCAGTGGAACATTCTTTCAGTCATAAAGATGAGTTGAGACGCTGCCATTTGCAGCAACATGAGTGGAATTGGAGGACACCATCCTATGGGAAATAAGCAGCCGGAGAAGACAGCATAGCTTGATTCACGTGTAGAGACGTTAAATCATTGGTCTTAAGGAACTGAAGGATCACCAGAGCCTAGGAAATCCCCGAAGGGGTGCCATGTTGTTTTAACAGCACAGGGTGCAGGGGGTAAGAATAACTTCTAGTCTTCTGTACCACGGCAGCATAACTAAAACTAAGAAGAAAGTCACAGTTCCACAAGGCTCATAAAGGATGTTATAGTCTCAATATAAAGAGATACATCTGAGGTGGCAGATGTGCATGGTACATGGTTCTGATCTTGATACATTGGATAGTCATTGAAAGTCATATTGTACCTTATAAATATGTATGATTGCTGTGTGATGAACAAAAACAAATGTTTTTGCAAAAAGTGATACAGTATATTGGCAAAGAAAGAAGGAAGGAAAAAAGAAAGAAGAGATGGAGGGAGAGGGAGGAATGGAGAGAGGGAAAGAGAGGAAGGGAGGGGAGAGAGGAAGGTTGTTTGAGTATTCCAGTACCAAATTCCAGATTCTGTCTGTTGATCTAGTGCCTTACCACCTTACACCTAGCACTTAACCCTTGATTTCATCCCCATGGTATGGGCTTCTTTCTTCTGGAATTGGTATGCATACTTGCAACCATTAGCTTTGAATATTGTTAATAAATGGTGGTGATTTGGCTCATGTCCAGCATTCTATTTCATTGCTTTTAGTTCCCATAGGTAGTAAATATCCTTGGTGCCATAACCTTGTGCTTACTTCTGTCCTACAGAGTTGGTGTGCAACACTTCTGCAGTATTATAAAGAAGCATGTCGATAGCTTAGGTAGATGATCCAGTGAAGAGTGATGGGATGTGCCTCGCTCCAGGAAAATAGCATCTGTGCCTTGACTCTTCCTTTTCAATGGTATTCCAATAAACATATAAGCCATAATGGCTCTACATAGCAATGATTTCATCTCTATTATCTAAACATACCTCTGTTTAATTACTATATATGATTCTGGTCATATACAAAGCCTTTCCAACACTTCACTTTCCAACCTGATCCTTCCTTTGGACAGTCTTGTCCAAAAAGAAAAAGATTTTTTTCTTTTTTTTAATTTATTTATTTCTTTATTAATTAATTAAAGATTTCCGTCTCTTCCCCACTGCCGCCTCCCCTTTCCCTCCCCCTTCCCCTCAAGTGCCCCTCCCTCGTCAGCCCAAAGAGCAATCCAAACTGCCTAGGCTCCCACAAAACCAATAGGTGCAGTAGGATCAAAAATCCATTGCCATTGTTCTTGGGGTCTCAGTAGTCCTCATTGTCCGCTATGTTCAGCGAGACCGGTTTTACCCAGGCTTTTTCAGACCCAGGCCAGCTGGCCTTGGTGAGTTCCCGATAGGACATCCCCATTGTCTCAGTGTGTGGGTGCCCCCCTCGAGGTCCTGAGTTACTTGCTCGTGCTCTCTCTCCTTATGCTCCTGATTTAGACCTTGAGATTTCAGTCTGGTGCTCCACACTCTTGGGAATATACCCAAGAGAGGCCTTATCATACAACAAAAGTATATGCTCTACTATGTTCATAGCAGCATTGTTTGTAATAGCCAGAACCTGGAAACAACCTAGATGTCCTTCAATTGAAGAATGGATGAAGAAAGTATGGAATATATACATATTAGAGTACTACTCAACAGTAAAAAACAAGGACTTCTTGAAGTTTGCAGGCAAATGGATGGAAATAGAAAACACTATCCTGAGTGAGGTAAGCCAGACCCAAAAAGAGGAACATGGGATGTACTCACTCATATTTGGTTTCTAGCCATAAACAAAAAGAAAAAGATTTACACTCCAGATTGAAGGTGAGGCTTCAGGATGAGATGGGTTTTTGTCCCATCATCAAGTTTAGTAAGCCAAAAGATTAAGGACTCTAGACTCCATGCTTGAATTGTTTTAAAACCTCCCCCACCCCACAGTAAAATTGGAGAAATATTAAGTTTCCTTAAGAAATTCCTGTTAAAATTAACAGTTGGTTTTTTTTTTTTTTTTTTAATGTGAGCATGACCATGAAATGTACCAGTGAGTCGTAAAGCTCAGGAAAGTTCTACACTATGAAACTTTTTCACCAGTATAAAGCTTCGATGATGGTTTGAGCTCTGACTTTAAGAGTGTGTGTCCCCCTCCAATAAGATCAAGATATATCCTCTTACCCAAGGGAAAACAAGTCATATGTTCACCAGACAGAATTGTTCTCCAAGGCTAGGGACACTTCATGTATTTCGGTTGCATATCCAGTCTTTGTTCTCCTTCTTGCCTGTAACTGGTCTCTTTAAATGCTACATTACCCATCTTAGTTTGAAGATGTATTGAAGGCAAAGAATTGCACAGTCAGGTTCAGATAATTTGTATTGAGCACCAGGCTGGGGACTCTTGGGCAGGCTAGCCTGTCTTTTATACTTCAGTAACATCCTTGTACATCTACAGGAGACAGAAGTAGGTGTCCTGCTTCCTGGGCTGACATCACTAAACATTTGTATGTCAGGATGTCCTTAGTGCTTCTGTGTGTTTGGCAGTTCTCTAGGAGTGAGAAAGCAGAGGGAATGTGTAGTAATGTGGACATACATGCATTCTTGTCCAGTTTACACAGAAATACCATGGGTCATCCAGGGCTGAGCTGGTCATCTCCACTGTACCCTTGAAGAGCAAGAGTCTTCTGTCTTCCAAGAGTCTCCAAAGGTCTTGTTATCACTGCTCTTTGAGTAAATGTCTCAGCCTCAGCCTTGCCCTGTACCCCAGCTCTTCAGTTCACTGTCTCAGCAACCCATCTCCGTGACTCATCCCCAAGCTATCCCCTGCTCCCACCATTGGGTACTTCACCCCAGCTAACATTGGATATTAAAGAAAGTCAACGAGATTTTAACATTAATTCAACCTTTCTATACCTGAAGCTTCGTTAAATATCCCATGCTTTGGTTTGGCTTCTGTGTCTGCAGTCTTGTTCCACTCCAAGTATCACACATGGTGGAGCCAGACTAATCTTTCCGAACAGAAGCAAAACTGTGGCTGTTTCACTGTCTTAAAACCCTTCATTTCTCTGGCTGACCTGTCCACCCCCAAAACAATCTAATCTCTCTGTCCTTCTTTAGAACACAGTTCAAATACTTGAGATCGGCTTAGCCTACTTTCAAAACTCTCTACCTTGTGTCTGAAGTCATCATCTCCCTTCTTCCTGAATTGTACTCTATGCCCCATCTGGATTAAACACCTTCCAGCCCACAACAACACTCTTGCTGGCCCCTCATACATCACAATAGGCACGGTTCCTAATGCTTGTCTCTTTACTCCACTCCCCATCCAGGTCTTCTTGCCCCTTTATTCCGATCAACCAGCCTCAGCTAACACAGTAAGGCCTCCAGGAAGCCTCCCAAAGCCCAGAAATAGTGGGTTAGAGTTTATTTGGCTTGACAAGAGCTGCTGTGTACTCCTGACGGCACAATTGTATTTCAGCATGGGTTTCTCCATGACACGGCTGGAGATTTGAACGAAAAGACAGTGCTTTAGAAGACTTGGTGTAACTTCACAATAGTTAATAGTATTCCGCAAAGCAGGCCACAGTAACTAGCAGATAAAGACTAAAGCATCTAGCTAGTGATAAAAGACTGATAGCGTGGCGTCACTGTATGCTAAAGAGTATTGTCTGCAGGGATTACACTCATACCTCCATACTTTTGCCCATACTATAGCAAAAGGGCGCGGGTCCTCCTGTGTGACTTCAGCGAGTGTTTGTTTTTGCTACTTGTCACTGGGAGTGGAGCAAATGATTACAGATGGGGCTGTGATAAACAGGGCAACTTTAAAACCTTGGCATTTGCTTCCCCTTGGCCTCTGCACTGGCTTCGTTTTAGGATTTTATCAACCAGTGGAGAGCCCAGCCCAAGTGTTTTGGCATTGGTTAAATAGCCACATTTTTATTAAATGCACAATGAGTCAGTCTCTCCTCAGAGTCTATAAAGTAGCGTCTCGTAATGATTTGGACCTGCTACTTTAGTATGTGTAAGAATTCTGGAGAAGCCAGATCTCCCCCAGTTCCCATCCTCCGAGGTACCCGGGAGCTTTAAGAATCTGCATATCTACCAAGTTCTGTGGCTAAAGCAACAATCCACTGGTATGCCCTGAGACTTTGCCGTGTGGGGTACTGCAGTTTGCAACAGGGAAGAGGGATGTGTTGGAGTGATATATCTTGTCTGTGTGTGTTCAGACAAGAAAGATAAAGAGTGCAATCTTGAAAAAGGAATGATACTGACAACAACTCCCTGGAAGACTGAGAACAATATTTTTTTTTAAAATTATGGCTTTCTTCATTCAATGTATTTTAATTATGTTCCCCCTGTCTACCTCCTCCAACTCCTCTCCACCTCCCTACCTGCCCAATGTCATGATCATATTCTCTCGTGCGCTGATAACAAAACAAAACAGACAAAACAATGCTGAAACAAAACAAAAAGCAAAAAAAAATGGAGTTTTTTGTATTTATTTATTTGTTTGTTTGTTTGTTTATTTATTTTGCATTGGGCAACTATTCCTGGGCATGGGGCCTGCCGGTGAGACTTTCATGGTAATACAAATGGCCTCAGGATGGAAACTGGGAGAGTGGTCAAGATGTGATTGCTGCCACTCCAGCAAGATCCAATCACCAGCATGTGGTGCGAAGGATCAGCAAAGTCATAATTTTACCACAAATCTACAGTTCATCTTGGGCACAGCGGGACAGCTGCTGGGCACTGGTACTCCTCAGGATGGTGTCTGAGGTCCTGTGACTCCTAGGATAGGCTACTCCTTGAATTTTTTTCTTTGTGCTGAAATAAAGGGATGGATGAAGTCAGTTTTATTTGCTGATGTGCTCCTAGCACATAATAAAGTTGCTGGCGTCTAATAGGTGTTAAGTAAATATATATTGATTGACTGCCAATCTGGAGAAGGCTATAGGCAGCATATAAAATTATCTCTTCTTTATGTGTTCGTAAATATAGAAATTGGGGTCAAAGGAAGAACGGAGTGAAACTGTGCGTCTGCCTGGCAATGAGACTGGAAATGGACCCCACATGTCTGGACTTCCAGCCCCGTTCTTGCTATCACACCACCCCGCGCTGTCGGGCTTCTATTTTTGAGCTCTGGATAATGAGGTACTTCTGTGTGACCTCATTGTTTTCTATTTGTCTGCCACAGGCTGTGCTCTGCCAGACAGCAACTCAGTTAAGTTGTCTTCTTGCGGCCAGTGGCGCCCCTGATGAGAACAGTGAAGTGTGTTTCTTCTAGTCCGTGTTCTATTTCAAGTGGTTTGTTTCTGCTTAATTTGTGCTTCCTTACAAGTGAATCAGAGCTTAATTCTGCAGAGAAAAGAAGGGCCTGACAAACAGTGACTGCTGAGGGGCAGTCAAGTCTCCCCCTGCTACAGTGTTCATTGAAAAATACATCACATGGAAAATACACGGAGGTCTGCTGGCCTGGCTTTATGAAGTAGCTGTGTGCAGTGAATGTTCCTGGCTGTGGCTGCGGTGAAGTTCATCAGTAAGTGTATTGTCCGGGTGTCAGAATATGGGTTCTGTGTAAAATAGAGAGGGGTGGAGCAGAAATACCAGAACTGGTAAAGAAACGTTGGCTAGACCCTTCTGATTGCATCCGTGCCTCCTCTGCATGTATGTTATAGTAAAGGGGAGTGTTTTATCCCTAGACAAGGGAGAGCACATGGTTACAACCCCACAGTCATACATGTTAGTCACTACATACAGGGTGGTCTAGATATGCACTCTCAGGCTAGGCACATCCTTTGAACACTTGGTCCCCAGCTCTTGATGCTATTTGGGGGAGGTTTGAGGAAACTTCAGAGATAGGATGTTGCTGGAGAAAGTAGGTCAATGAGATTACATCATTGAGAGAATCTTATCACTGGTCTTTTGTGTCTTTCTTTGTTTCTCTGTCTATGAAGAAGTGAAGATCAGCATCTGCCATGTACTTTTGCCATACTGATTCTACACAAGCATATAGCCAAGCAAATATGAACTCAGCCTTCTAAAACTGTAAGTTGAAAGAAACCCTTCTGCTTTTAAATGGTTTTTGTTAACAGTTATCTAGTTACAGCAGCAAATAGCTAAGTAATGCACAGATTACACAAACTCAAAGTTATTTCATATACTTGAGTTAATTTCTCCAAGTGTAAAAGGAAATAAAGCTTTGCTAATTTCTTAATTTCATTTAATGAGCAAACATGTATGGTAGTACTCAGGAATTCGGAGACACCATATACTTAAACACTTACAAAGAAACATGGTGTCCCACCCAGATATTTCTGTCTAGTTTTATAACTTTATTATAAGATACAAAGACAATGTCCAAGAGTATCAAGAGACAGCAGGGTAAATGTTTATATTTCTATCCATAACCACTTGTATTTATTATGTACTTACTGCATGAGATGGATGTTCATGGGTGTTATGCGACTCTTAGGCAATGTTGGGATGACTTCTATTTTGCAATCCAAGAAAACAGATTACCAGGGGTCAGTATCTAGCTCAAAGCACAATGCCAATTACAGAAATCATAGCATTTTAAAACAATAGCCAAATGCTAAGTGTGAGAAGCCTCCCTAGGAGCTGTTGGTCACAGGGACTAGAATCCCTGCACTAGTTAGTTTTCTATTGCTGAAATAAATTATTATGACCAGAAACAACAAAAGGAAGAAAGTTCATTTCACCTTAGGGTTCCAGAGGCCTGGAATCAATAGTGGTAAAATGACATAGCAACAGACAGTCACAGAGCCTTGACGGCAGAAGCAGGAAGCTGAGCGCTCACATCTCAACCATCCACAGGAAGCAACGAAAATGCCAGCAGGTAGGTGAGGCTATCAACCCTGAAAACCTACCCCCAGTGGTGTACTTTGTCCAGCAAGGCTACATTTCCTAAAGTTTCCACAGCATTCCCAGATAGCACCACTACCAACTGAAAACAAAGTATTCAAATACATGAATCTATAGGTGACAGTCCTCATACAAACTACCATAGACCTTCAACATTACACAGGTTACCACCATTATCTTGTTGGCCTTCTACCGTAACTAGATAGTATTACCTAACCCATACTCCTATAGGTAATTCATTGGTTCATTAAGTTGGACTTTGGTATAGTCATTACCTTGTTCGGTCATGGGTTCCCTTACTGAGATAAAGAGATGATATGTGTATTGTGTTTATCTAGTAAAAGTCTCCCGTACAACACTATCAGTGAGAAATCATGCTCCAGAGAAAGGCTCCATACTCATGAGGAAAATATCTATTTTCAATAAAATGAAAAAAAAACTTCAGCTAAATGTGTTTTTCTCCTTGTGTTTCTATCAACTTTCCAACTTCTTTCATTTGCCAACTCTGCTGCAAATTATGGGTATGTCTTCTTGAATAATTGAACCTTTATCCCACGAAGTACCTTCATTATCCCTAAGGGTATTATTTGCTGTGAATGACACTTTATCCTCATGTACCATAGCTCTCAGGGTTTCCTTCTTAGTCGTATCAGCTTTCATTCATTTTTCTATCATTTTAGGTTTAATCTGCAATTTAGATTGAGCTCTATATATTCATATAATATGGAATAATTATATATAATATATAATATGGAACATATATACTCTATGTATACTATAGCATGTAAATGCATATTATAATATATGTATTTCTATTCAATTTGAACATCTCTGGTAACATCTTCTCTGTACTTTCAGACCAATGACTTTTAACATAACGATGTGTTTAAACTTAACTCTCTGTACTTTGGTTTACATTTTCCTCATCTGTCCTTTGCTTACTTCCTCCTCTTCTCCCTCCTCCTCTTTTCCAGTCGTCTTCTTCATCTGAGATTGTTCTGATTGGTTGCTTAGTCTTTATTCTCTTGAATGACCTCAATTCTGTTTTTCTGTAGGCTTTGACTTCACTGTATTCTGTGCTTTCAAACACTTCAGAGATGTAAACACATGATACTTTCCATCATACGTTTCCATTAGTTCTTTCTTGAATTTTTGTTAATGTTGTGTGTGTGTGTGCAAAAAATATATGTTGCTTATACATATCATAGACATAAAACTTCACTGGTATTTCTAATAGCTAAATTCTTTTCAATGAATGTAAATGATAATTTTGCAACCTCTTACATAGTCTACCTGAATTATTTACGAGTTTAATATTCTTAATTCCTTTGTGTTCAACTGGTATCATGTTTCTGTCATTCTGAACAGCTTTATTTGCATTCCTTGTGCTGGTCTTCAGGAAAGGAGGTTTTATTTTCGTGTCCTGTCTCTTTTAAAGTCTTTGTCTCCTTTTTTAAAGGGAGACTTCATTCATTTTGTACTTACTTTGATCATTTTCCCCTTTAAATATCTTATCACATTACGTTAATTTGATTAGATATTTGTGAACTTTTTCTTTTAGGACAAATGACTTTGCTTTTGTTAATTACAATTCTCACTTTTGCTTTCCTGATGTTTGATTGTAATTAGTTTTCTAGATTTTTAGGCTGTAAAATGAAGTCATTAATTGGAGACTTTTCTTATTTTTCTAGTTGTTTTCAGCCACCACATTTTAAGTACAAACTTTGGAAATGTCACTGTAGTCACAGTGTTCTAGTCTTGCAAGCTTGACTTGAGGGTTCATCACAAGACGTGTTCTGTATCCTTTGTTCCTTGGTATAGACGTCATCATTTGTACTTGTCTGGTTTTTATGATTTTTTTTTTCTGAATTCCTATTTTTGAGCAATTTGATCAGGGCAGTTGTTTTGTGACTGTTATGTTTGAGACTTGTCCAACCTCTGGGATCTATAAGTTTTTAATTACAATCTCTGTAATTTCTCTGCACATGACTGTCAGCTCTCTGACATCTTGACACATAAATTCTGTGGGCTTTTTTTTAAAACTTGAAAAAAAAAAACTTGCTCATTTTCTGCATGTTTTCCCTTCTTTTCTTTCCCATCAGGAATGTGTTTTATATGCAAGCTCAGCTCCCTGGCATGCCCCTGCCATCAAGTCAGACATTTTTCAACACAGATATCATATTCATCTTTAAAATATCAATTTGAGCCATTCAAAATACCTTGCATTTATTTACTTAATATGATCCATGTTGACTTCAGCCTTTGAACATTTCAAATACATTTATCACAACTATTACAATTCCTTGTTTTGAGAATTTAAAGTATGCATCAGTTCAGAGTTGGATTTGATGATGGTTTTTTGTTTGTTTGTTTTTCATTGATTGTATATGCATTTGTTTTCATGCAAGATAATTTTTGTTAAATGCCAGACATTGTGAAAATTTACAAAGTTGGATGTGTACTTTGAAGTGAATTGTTCCCTAGAGGTACAAAAGTACAAGTATAAAATTGAAAAACTTAAGGTGATCCTAGGGGATGCTCCCTAACCAAGATGATCAGCCTTTTACAAGTGGGGGACTTTAGATAGTGGTAGAAATACATAAGAAAGACCATCTGAGGACACAGACAGAGAAAAGCAGTAGTGTGGGAATGGGGGTGGGAGTGAGGAGTCAGGGGGTGCCACATTAAAATATGAGTCTCCAAGAAATGCACCTGCAATCCAGTGAGTACCTGAGGTGCCAGGAGTCAGACAAGATCACCCCCCACACACACCACGTACACACACACACACATGTGCACTGGGTAGGAACACACCCCCAACTGAACAAGACCACAAGCAACCTCCACCTACCGCCACCACACCAGGGAGCATGGAGTTTGGACTTCTGGCATCCAAATACTGTAACAAAATAAACTTCTGTTATTTGAATATGACCAGTTTGGGGATTTTGTTACATAAGTTTGAGAGCCCAACACACTGCATAGAATGTTTACATTCTCATTTATAGCAGAGCTTTGTCTTAGGGTGCAGTTCAGCTCAGAAACAGCTTGAGCCTCGGGGGTTTTGCTATTAAACTTTTCTTAGAGGTGGTGGAATGCCATTTGATTGATTTTACTCCCCTCCTGAGGTGAAAAATCCCCAGAACTCAACATAATGCTATATAAGTGAGGAGCTTTCTCTTGTGGACCCATGTTTTTAGGTCCCACATTGAGGTACATTTCTTGGGATCCTGCCCAAGTTATTATCCATACTTGGGGGAAGGGAGGAGGATTAAGAAAGAAATAGACAAGAGACAACAGATAGAATTGGGAGTGCATTCAGTGAGCACTGTGATCAACCACAAGTTTATTATTCAAGGTTCTTTTTTTATTTTTACTTAATTATTTATTTTTATTTTATTTTTGATTTTTCTTTTTTTGGGGTATTTTATTTTTTTATTTATTTTTTTAATTTATTTATTTATTTATTAAAGATTTCTGTCTCTTCCCCACTGCCGCCTCCCCTT
>NW_026067993.1:607007-638992 GCF_014885135.2 Alexandromys fortis
ATGTTTTGTGATGAGAATTTGTTGGCTTTGCTGTTTTCTTTGATCAGTGCGTTTATTTTCTCTATGGTGTCTTCAGAATCTGAGATTCTTTCTTCTATTTCTTGTATTCTATTGATTATGCTTGTTTCTGTAGGCTCTGCTCGTTGACCTAGATTTTCCGTATCCAGCTGGTCCCCAGTTTGTGCTTTCTTCCTTGCTTCCATTTCAGTTTTCAATTCTTGAACTGTTTCCATTACCTGTTTGTTCATTTTTTCTTGGTTTCCCAGGGTCTCATGTACGTATTTACTCAATTCTTCAAACTTTTTGTTATACTTCTCATCCATTTCTATAAAGGTGTTTTTTACATATTGTTTAAGGGACTCTATTGCTTTCATAAAGTCGATTTTTTCCACTTCTTCTGTGTTAGGGTGTTCAAGTCCTTCTGTTGTAAGATCATTGGTGGCGCACGCCGGTAGGATTTGCTGAAGGAGGCAGAGGCAGGAAGATCACGAGTTCGAGGCCAGCCTGGGCTACATATTTTTGATTTTTCAAGGCAGGGTTTCTCTTGTAGCTCTTGAGCTTGTCCTGAAACTAGCTCTTGTGGCTGGCCTCAAACTCGCATAGATCCACCTGCCCCTGCCTCCCCAATGCTGAGAATAAAAGTTTGCACCACAACTGCCTGGCCTCAAGGTTCTTATAGACCCCAATTTAAAAAGAGGGTGAGGCAAAAGATTTCTTTGCCAGGATTCCAAGAACGAACGAAGCAGTTTCCTCTTCACACTCCAAAGATCAAGTAACCACACCCTAGTTCCGAACAGCCTTTTGTCTAGGAAAAACGTCTTGTAGCTGCCACACCTTAGGTCAAGCATCTGTCCTTTAACCTTGAAGAAGCAAGAACAGGTCTGAACTCCCTGACCTTTAGTCAAGGTGGAATGGCTTCACTTCTGTGGCCTCCTACAGCTTTCCCAATCTGGTTATGAAAAAAGGGCGCTTTTTTCGGCCACTTATCAACTCCAAACATTGTTACTAGAGATTCTGCCTCTCACCTTGACTGCACTCTGCTGACTGAGCGAGGCTCTGCAGATCCTGGCACTTCTCTGTGCATGACTATTGGCAGAAGGAGCCCTGTGACTTCTGACTTTCCTCAGTTTTCGGTCCAGGTTCTGGTGTTGATTGCTCTTCTTGGGGAGTCTGGAAGCTCTTCAGGCAAACACTTAGGTCCAGAGTCATTCTCTACAGAACCCTCCTTCTGTGTTCGCATTCTCTACATGTCCCTGCTCTAGTTGCTTGATAGCCATCTTGTTGAAAAGTATTGTTTTAGGTGTACACGGTCGATAGCAAAAAGATAAATCCCTCCCCAAACTTCACTGACTAAGTGGAAATCTGTGTGTGTGTGTGTGTGTTGTATTGTGTTGTGTTCATATAGTTGTTTTTGTTGAAAAGGCTTAGAAAGAATGATGTGAAAACCAGTACTGATACAACTCTGCCAGTGTCTAGACTATAGTCTTTTCATAACACCAAAAAATCTGATTTATAATTGGAGCAGAAAAATGTCCTATGTCATGTAAGACACATCTGAGACACCCAGCCTTATACCATAGCAAGACAGTTGAAAGGATTTTGGGCTTATGACTCAGGGGTATTCTGCAGTGAATCCAATTAACCAAAGGGGACAACCGACAGTCAGTGAAATATTAACTCATGGCACAAGAGTGTTTCATCTGTGAGTTAATGATTGTTATCATCAGGAATGTATAGGCCGCCTTGTGGAATGCTGTGGAAATCCACACGTTTTTAAAAAGTTGAAAGAAAATGTAAAGAGTAAACATTTTTCCTCAGCTTACATGGTATGATCATAGATGAAGAGGAATCTCTGTAGAACTCTTTTACTGATAAATGATGCTTTGGAGAATTCCAGTCCCCCAGATTTTCAGCCTATAGAGGGATAGATCTATGCTAGGATCTTTGGCTGCTCCTGCAATACAAAACGATAGAATTTCCTCCATCTGCCAGTGGAGGAAATGAACACCAGGAAAAAGGGTTGCAAATGAAGTTAATTCAAACTTGGCATGCGTATACACACACACACACACACACACACACACAGGTGGCAGACACTAGAGGTCAATACACTCCCCCTTATTTTTTGAGGTGGGATTTTCACTGATCATAAAGCTCACTAAGTGGTTCATCCATTTCAGAGATCTGCCTGTCTTAGTCTTCCATCCAGTGCTACAATTATGTTTAGTTGCCAAAAAGCTCAAATTCAGGTCTTAATATGTTCATGACAAACACTTTACACAATGAGCCATGTCTCCAGCCCCTACCATGTCACATGCTAGTGATGATTTTCATTATGGAGGAAAGATTAAGGGCTTGTTTGCAGGGAAGTCCATGGAGTCTCTCATGGTAACCTGCCTGCAAGATACTCTGGTGCAATAGAAACACAAAATGTTGTGGGAATAACCAACTGCTATCTGATTTGATTCCACTCCATGAAACGGAATCCAGCCCAACATTGCCTTAGTGACCAAGGACCTAGTCAGACAGGCTATGTATCTAGGGGAAAGCACAAAACTCCTGTTCTGCTAAAGACACATAGCAATAAAAGACTCCTGATGACATTCTGCTACATTCACAGATCATGCCTTGTTCTGCGATCATTAGAGAAGCTTCCTCCTACAGTAGATGGAGACAAATCCAGAGATCCATAACTGGGAAATGTCCAGAGAGTGAGAGGCCTTAGAACACTCAGTTCTACATGGAATGTCTCCATTAAATCCCTCACCTTGGGGCTCAAAAACTCTAGAGAAGAGGATTCCAAAAGATTGTGAGAGCCTGGGGAGATGGAACACATCAAAGAAATGAGTCTTCTGTTGAAATAAGAGCGGCGGGGCTGCATCCCCAGCACTCCAGCCACCTGCTACCTCATGCCTGAAATAACAACATACAAATTGTATTCTTTTAAACACTGCCTGGCCCGGCTAGTTCCAGCCTCTTATTGGCTAGCTCTTACATATTGTTCTAACCCATTTCTAATATTCTGTGTAGCCCACGAGGTGGCTTACCAGGGAGGATCTTAACCTGCGTCTGTCTGGAGTGGGAGAACCAGGGCAACTCCTGACTAAGCTTCTTTCTCCCAGCATTCTCTTCTGTTTACTCCACCCACCTATGGGTTGGCCTATCAAGGGGCCTAGGCAGTTTCTTTATTAATAAGAAATCACTCCCACATCAGTCTTCTAGACACAACAGAGCCGACACACGTGTGATTCCGAGAGACATCGTGTGAGCTGAGAGAGACTGTGCAGCACGCACAGGGCCTGCACAGGCCTAAGCCAGATGGTGCTAAGAGGAGTAAACGCTATCACCCAAACTGATAACTGCTCAAGAAAGTGAAATTAGTTTTCTCAAACTGAGTCTCACTCAATATACAGCCACAGGGCGGGCCCGTGCCCAACAGTAGATGATTAGCCCAAAAGCAACTCAGTGGTATTTTTGGTGGTTCTTGGTCTCATAATGCTTTTCTTGAACTTTCCTTTTCATTTTGCTTAACTTACAACCCCTTTGCTTATATATTACAGTTTCAAAATTTTTGTTTGCCCCGAATTTCTGTTTGTGTGAATATGGGCCTCTGCATATGAATATATATTCATGTGCTTTTTCTTTGACTCTTCTGGCTTCGAATTATTATTTTTTTAATCTGTCTTACACATTGAGTTTTAGTTTTAACTTGAGTTCTGATGGTGACCAGACAGGTACACAAATTTTAGTCTCCAGGAGCCCATTACATCCTTATGAAATACTGATTGAGGCAGCCTGCTCTAGTGCAAAGAATACTGACTTGTTCACCAAAGAGCACCTGGCCACATCCTATCTATTAGCAACCCTTGCTAGGATGTCGAATGAGTCATTTTCCCCTCCGTGTTTTCTGGGCCAACTGGTGTCAGAACAGGGAGGGTAAGCTTGCTGCTCCAAGCACTTGTTGCCTGCGGGCATGAGAGTCCTTAACATCCCTGACACTGGGCTGCAATAACATTACTAAATCTTATCAATCAGTTCACAACATTCTGAAGAAAAAATTATTTCTGCTAGACCTAAGGCACAAGTGCCTCATTTTCCATATGACTTTTCTAATAACTCACTTTCGCTTTTCCAAAATTATCAGCATCTCACACATTAGGGACATACAATCAAATTCTGGCCCTGTCTACAGAAACATGAGAAGAATTGGTTCTCAAAGAGCATTTTTGTTCTAAATTACACAATTATATTATCGTTTCCAGAAAGCTCAGAGAGAAGAACATCTGTCCAAGCCTCACTTCCCGCTACAGCAGGCGATTTATGGAAACATGGCTTCGGGCGAAGCTTTAGCCAAAGTTCTTTCCATTTGCCAAGCCCTTTGGTTAAGAAAGGGCATCTGAGCTCAGCACACAGCAGCTAATTTGAACTTGTCCAGACAGAATCGAGATGGAATGAAGCACTCTCTGGTGTCAAGAAATTGAGCAAAACACAGGCTCTTTTCGGCTATATTAAGAAAAGGATTAGTTAATTCTAGTGCAGGCAAGAGTCACACACTTCTAAAGGAATCTATTTGGTAGTGTTTAATGCAAAAGTAAGAGAGATTCTTTTTACCAAATATGTCAGACCAATGGTCTTATATGTTCTCATACTCTAGCAACAAGAATGCGTGGTAGGGATTTATGCACATACCGTGTTCACTTTGAAACTTGTCATCTTACCGTCAGAAACAGTGAGTGCATCAGCGTGACTACTGTTTAAAGACAAAAATCAGCATCCTGAAATTTTGAAACTGATTCTGGCTTCATTTTTACCTCTCAAAGACAAAGGCAGACAGATAGTAAATGATCATTAGCAGATAATTTTTTAAAAAAAGGAACTATCTTCACTTTAGGATTACTTTGCTTTCTTGTTCTATAAATGAGACTCTCTGATCTTTCCTTTTATTAGGCATAAGGCAACCATTGTCCCACAAATCATTAAAAAGCCAGCAACTGCTCAAAACAAACAAAATGTGTAATTCATCCATATTAAAATCTCTTGAAGCGGGCTTGGGAGATGGCTCAGAGGTTAAGAGCACTGACTGTTCTTCCCAGGCCTGAGTTCAATTCCCAGCAACCACATGGTGGCTCACAGCCATCTATAATAAGATCTGGTGCCCTCTTTTGGCATGCAAGAATACACGGAAGGAATGTTGTATACATAATAAATAAATAAATCTTTTTTAAAAATCTCTTTAAGCCAGGCAGTAGTGACTCCCAGTACTTGGGAGGCAGAGGCAAGTGGATCTCTATGAGCTCAAGGCCAGTCTGGTCTACAGAGTGAGTGCCAGAACAGGCTCCAAAGCTACACAGAAAAACCCTGACTCAAAAAAAAAAAACAAAAAAACAAAAAAAACTCTTGAAGCATTGGGACTCAAGTCTAAAACCTGAATGGCCCATTGTGGATAATGATGATAACCTTTTTCATATTTGCTCTATTGTACTGTGCTGGTAGGATGCACGGTCTGCTGTCCTCGTGACCCTGAGGCCAGCTCTCTCGCCTACTGCAGGTAGCAAAATGGGAAACTATCTTTTCCTCACCCGTGCCACCACATGGCAGACTGGGGAAGGGGATCAGCTGGTCTGTACTCATGCCCTCAGTGCCGACTCACCTGTGAACCCCCAAAACAGGGTCAGCTCTAGTGTGCTGCCCAGCTGAGGCACATGCCTGTGTGAAGGGTGAGGGGGACCATCTTCCCTGACTGTGGGGCCAGCTCTCCTTCTGCAATATCCAGGGAAGGGCAGGACCAGCTATCCCAAGATCAGGGAGGGGCAGGGCCAATGCAACAGGGCCCTCAGATTTCAACACATTTGGTTCCTAAGATCCCTATGATAACACAGTGCTAACTCAGGCCATGAACATTGTCATCTCAGACCTAGCTCCAACAGGACCATGGACCCAGACATAAACCTTGGGAGCAACTGGGACCCAGGCATCACCATGACTCTGGTAGCAGCACAGGCCACCCAGATCAGTATGGCCCTGGTAGCAGCATGGCCTTTGGACACCCACATGGTCTCAGGTGCCTAACCAGATCCCAGATATCTACATGGTCCTTGGAGGTAATAGAAGTCACAGACATCAACTAGGACCCTGACTGCTGTAAAGCCACAGACCCAGATATGGCCCTCAGCAGTATCCCTGGCCCAGGTGACACCATGGCCCCAGGAGACAGTGCAGACCACTCAGGTCAGTATGGACACCCACATGATCACAGGTTATGGCCTAGACCCTGGGCATCCCTGTGGCCTCTTGTGGCAACATGTGCCATGGACATCAACAAATACACTGGCTGTGACAGAACCATGGACCCCGACATGATCCTAGATCACAGCCTAGGCACAGATGTCACCATCACCCCAGGTGACAGTATCAGCCACTTAATTGAGCATGGCCCTCTCTGTGGGTCACTGGTGATGAACACAGACTCCAGTTGTGATAGGACCACAGACCCAGACACTGTCTGTGGCAGCAGCCAGGACCGGGATATCACCATGGCTCCAGATGACAGTACAGGCCACTCAGATTGGCATGACCCTCGGATACCAACCTGGCTCCAGGTGGCAGCCCAAACCACAGGTCTCTGCAGGGCCTTCAGTGTTGACAGGAGCCATAGACACGACCTCAAACCCACTCAGTTGCTTCAGGCCTTGCACCAAGATTTACCCTTGGCAGTAGCCCAGGTCCGGAAATGACCCTGGACTGAGGGGACTAGCAGGCCATTCACATTAGCCTGTTCCTCACCACCCTCACCTCTTCAGATCTGCCGCTCTCCCCAGCCCGTGAACTCTTCCCTCTCTCTTTCTCTTCCACCTCCCCACATTGTACCAGTTTACCACAATGGTGTCTGGCGATACTTGGTTGAGACCTGCCCCGCCGGCCTCATGGCATGGCATAGAGTTATTGCTGTTGCTATGTCGCAGATGAAGGCTAGAGTCCCAGGGTGGCTCCTGATTGAGTCCTGCCATGGTCAATCCCGTGGTGTGGTGGGTAACTGTTCCTGTATCACAGCATTGGGTTAGAGACCCCGGACGGATTACCTTCGCTTTTTAACTTTGACTATTCTCCAAACACAGTCCTATTATGAAAGGCACAGAAATCTCACAATGGAGTAGCACAATTCAGTTCGTAACCACATACATTGTATATGCATTTTATCTATGTAAGGCGCTAGAAAAGCTTATTTCCTACACTATAAAATTTGTTCTTTATTCTTTAAACATACACATATAGCCAAATGCTGATTCACAGTAGGAATGGGTGAGGGGCGAACTAGCTATTTGTCCTTGTCTCTTCCTCTTTGCTATAATAGTTCAAATTCAGGCATGTTTTAGAACAGACAAACTTACATAACACAAACACACATGCGTGCACTCATACAACACACACACACGGTTTACCTACACATCAGCTCTATTGAGGAAAGTGAGTGATTGATACCATTTGACAAAAATCTCTACCTCTTTCTTTTCCTTCCTCCCCTCCTCCTTCCCTCTGTCTCTTCCCTTCACTAAGCAAGAGTTTTTTTTTTCCACTCTTGTACCTGGTATTACTACATTATTTCTGTTTATAAAAGTCTTAAGGGGATTAGCATGATTCCTAAATGGTCAACTAATAATGATAATATTCATTTGTTTTATGTGAAATGATCCTCTTAAAATAATTAAGTACCCATATTTGAACAAACTAAGAGACCTTTCAACTCACTTTCAAGTTGGTTAGTTCCTTGGGATTTTCCTGAATTAGGACTTACAAAATATTAATCTCTTTCTCTCTGTAGCCTTTTTTGTTCACTTTCAACTGAACCATTCTGAAGATGAAGAACTGGGCTCTATAAATCTGTGTTTTAACACACACTGCATACATCCTCTTGTTACAAGTTTATAGACCCCTGATTGAAGATCACTCCCCCTCTTGGCTCTGCCCAGGCAATGGACTAATAGGAGCGTCTGTGCAGTCAGCAGCAGACTTCTCAGAGGGTAGACAGTCAGCAGTGTGGGAAGTGTCACTAAATACAATAACGAAGGAAGGGAAATGGAAGAAAAGCAGGGAAGCTGGAAGTTAACTAACAAAAGGAAATAAAACTGCCTCAAACCATTATGCAAGACCGTCTTTGGATTGCACTTTGTATTTTAGAAGGTTCCTTTTTCTCAAAATTTTGTAGTCTTCCTACTTTTATGGAAAAAATAATTTCTAACAATCATTTAAAATTTTGCATTTTCATGTTGCGTTTGTATCCATAAGTTTATTACAATAAGATAAAATGTCATGAGCACATATAATATTCAAGAGAAAATATAAATTGTTTGGAAACTGCTCAGAAATTAAAATATATTGCCCAAGGTCATACACAATCAGACAGTGCCATAGCTAAGACCTGATAATTTCCTGCTGAAAGACTACATCTCCCAGCTTCCCTTGAGAACTATGCTAGTCAATCCTGCCCCTATAAGGAGCCTTAGCCTATCTTCTTTAGGCTTTTGGTCTTCAACTCATATGGGTGACAAGGTACACCCCTCTGTTGATGGATAAACAGGGTCCTGCCTAGGGTCAGACTAACCCTCTCTTTCAAACTTGAGTTTATCTACAGCTGCCTTTAAAAAAAAGAAAAACCTAACAAGATCAGAAGGCCAACTGTCTTTCTAGTGACTAGAAGTGGTGTCTGTGGTGTGTCATATTGCACACACTGACTTAAGGTACTGGTTACATGAATCTCCACAATCCCAGGTGAGACAGAACTGTCTCTGCTGTTTTTCCTACCAGATGCAGTGGTAAGATTACTCACCTCTATGCCAGGGACAGTCTAACTCTCCCTGATGTATGAAGGGCAGCTTTGCTCACAGTGTTCTCAGTTGGCTGTCTGTTTAAAATCTGAGCTCTGAGTGCACCATTTCACAACTTCCTGACTCAGGGCTTTCTGTTCAGAAGTCTGCTGGACATCTGTAAGGATTTTCTCTTTGTGTATAATAAACATCTCTCCTCTCATTTCTCTCTACATTCCCGTTTTCTTTGACTTTGACAACTTTCATGAATCTTGGAGTTTCTTTTCAGTTAATATTTGTTTTCTGAGATTTGGGATGTTTTCAGCAATTATTACTTTATGAACTTTAAATAAGATTTGTGCCCCTTTTCCTTCTTCTTCCTCCCTCCCCAGTCCACACTCTTCTTCCTCTCCTTTTTAAAACTTCTGTCTCTCTCTGTCATCCCACTCTGCCTGCCCCCTCTGGATGTTGTGCTATTATTTTTGTCTTGCTTTTTTTTTTCACTTGTTGATGTCCCATTGTCCCTTAGACTGTCTTAGCATCTTTTTTTTCATTTTTACCCCTTCTCTTCCTCAGTTAAGTAACTTGAAATGACCTATCATCAGGGTCACTAATTCTGTCTTCTGCTCTATCACATCTGTTGTTAAAGGTATCTGTTTTATTTTTTTCACGCCCTTATGCAACTCTAAGACTTAGGTTATTGCCGGTCATTTAAATACTTTCCATTGTAAGTAAAACATCTTGTTTGTTTTATTGTTTTCGTAGACTTGAGTTTTCTATGCTGGTTCTTTTGTATCTTGTGGAACATTTTTGAAGGTGGCTATTTTGAATTGCTTGTCTGGCACCCGGTAGAGCTCCATTCTGGTGGCATAGTGTTAATTGTCTTTGGTCATGCTTTCATGACTCTTTTGGACTTTGCAGCACTGAATTGTCAATAAAACAACATCTTTGTCTGTCACTAGTGACTGAAAGATAAAGGTCTGTTGGATCTCCAGTGTGATGAGATTGCCTCCAAGACTACACTGGAACAGGAGTGGGATGAGTTCATGTCTTTTGTTGACTGTACAAGGAAATGTGGGAAGGATCCCACAGTTGATGGCAATACTATGAATGGTTTGTGTTAGCATGAGTTTGTGAGGTCAGTGTAGCCTCTGGGTACTCACTTGGCTACCGAGCTCGGCTGGTAAGATTAGTATTTGGGGCAAAATCGACTTCTCAGACCTTTGCTGAATCTCTGTAGGAAGTATGTTAGGTATACAGACTAGTGCGGTTCATTGCAGGTGCCCAGAAGCTCCCTCACTTGGACATAGCGTAGGTCTCTGGGCAAGTAGGACTCTCCCTGAACTGTATGTACCTGCATGTGGCTTGGACTGTCTCCCTCCCCGCTGCTCCATGCTCCAGGTCTACAGCAAAGACTGAGCCTGTCTGGTGCTTCTGGAAGTTTAATGTACACAGCTTGGCAAGTCCCTGAGTGGCCAGGACTTCTTTTATTTTAGTGGGAGGCCCTCCAGCCATGTTGCAGAGCCTTCCTCCTTAGACTGATCTTACAGGACCTAAGTGGGTGGACCTATCAACTGGGGCATGGCTTGGCAAATGATTCTCCTATTAGAACTGGGGCATGGCTTAGCAAATGATTCTCCTGTTAGAACCAAGGTCATATAAGGTTGGACCTAAGTCCACAGAGGCTACAATCTATTTCTGACTCTGTATATGGTCAGCAAGCCTGGTGTGTTGGATGTAAGCCCAACTTTCTAAAATATGCCTCTTCTTTCTAGGGCTGCACAAGGATTTCACTACCTCCAGCTGGATCTCAAAGTCTCCCCGTACCCAGGCAGCCCCTGACAAGCACTTTGTGTATGAATGGTTGTCAAATGCTTGTTACTGTGAGGATGCTTATCATCTTTCTGCCACTGTTCTCAACCTCATTGTGGATTAGTATAAACTCATATCTTATCAATTCCACTTTTAAAAAATATTTCTTTTTACCAGCAAGGATGGCTCATGCTTATATCTCAGTGTCTGATCATAGAAATCTAGCATTGTTTTCTCTTCTTCCCCCATCTTTTAGTTCCTCATAACCACAGTCAATGGAATTTCCTTCAGCACAGTTCTCGTGAGCTTTGTGTTTTCCAAGACATTAACTGAGCATCACTCTTACCACAAAAGTCATAACTACAATATTTTTAAAGAAATACCTATACTCCAATTTACTTGTGAAATTTGTGTGGTATACTTTCCTCATGAACTTAGAATCCTTTGTTGAGTTGAGCATGTTGTAAAAATCCAAAGAAGCATTTTGAAACTGCCTACATCAGCTCTGTTAACACCACTTTGTGTTGACTACTGGGCTGAGAGTGGATTACTGGATTTAGTTTATGAATTCTGCTGGTAAAGCTGATAATCTCTTTCAGTGGATAGTTAGAATGGCAGCCTGCTCAAAGTATATTTAGAAATAAACAGGAAGTAAGAGGGGGGGCAAGCATGTACAGACTATTTTATAAAAACTAGAAAACACAGACTCTGTGTGAGTAGTTTTAAAGAGAAACTTTTCCATCTGAGCAATGTTGATGAAAGTGATTTTGAGGAAGTAAAATCTTTGAGTCTAAAGAGATGTGATTCACCACACAACCAGGACTTTAAATAGGAATAGGCAAGGGCAGGAGAGAGCATGAGTTGCAGTATGCCCAGCTAGCCCAGCTATACTTTACGGGCTGTAAAATGACGGAGCTGTATCCTAATGGTTTCTGCATTTTCAGATGAATGCAGAAAGCAGTCTTACACTATCAGAAAAGACATGGGGGATGAAGAAAAGGTTCAAAATAAGGGTCTGAAGAAAGGTGGAGTGTGTATCCATTTACAAGTCATGGCTGATAGCCTAGGATCCTTGAGGCATTCCTTTTCTAACCCTGACGCAAGCCAACATTTTCCAGGCGTGTTTGACCACTCAGCTGTGAACTTAGTTATCTTAGAGCTCGTGTTTGCTCAGTCTCTTCAGGGGCAAGATGAAGGTGCAGAGCATTGCTTTGTGATTGGTGATAGCTGTCTGCAGTACTGCCTCCAGTTAAGGAGAAGGCCCATGAGACCATAACCCCCCCCCCTCAACTTCTTCTCTATCCTTACCTGTTCTAATTCAGTCATGCAAGTTTTATTATTTGCCTTTAAAAGCTGGCATGCTCAGCTGTCCAGTCTTAATTCTGGAATGTGAAGCTGTGGATGGAGGGCAGCAGCCTCTCCCCATGGCTGTCACACTGAGAGTGACTCGCTGATTGGCAGAGTGACCTGCGCTGCTTCTCCATGAGGAGTTTCTTCCTCCCAGTTCTGCTGGGTGACCCTCCACTGAACTGACAACTGCTATAAGCAGGATTTTAAAAGGCATTTTGTTTTTGTTTTTGTTGTTTTTTGTCTTTTGAGACACAGTTTCTCTGTCCATCTTTAGGACAGCCCTGACTGTCTGAAAACTCACTCTAAAGACCAGGCTGCCCTTGAACTCACAGAAATGGCCTTGCTCTGCCTCCTGAGTGCTAGGGTTAAAGGTGTGTGCTACAACTGCCTGGCAAATGATTTTAATCATAAATTCAAAACACAGAGTGGAAAACTCTGTGGAAGTCTGAAATTGGCTTTAAAAAGTCCCAGAATTGATCCATTTCAAATGTCAACTTTGAAAAACAAAAAGCCAATTCTTTGAGTTTACTAGTAAAACTCAGAGATATAAAATAAATATAGCTCCCACCTCAGTATAAAAGACAGGGAACTTGATGAGACTAGATATCAGAACAACAACAAGAACCATAAAAATAGTCCCAGGAGGTAAGAAGGATCCAAAAGGCCACAGGCCACCTGCTCTCCCTGCTATGAGAGCCACCGAGGGCCAAGCCCTCAGTTCCTCAGTAGGCTACACTGGTCTTCATTTGACTGTGTCTTCAACTACCACCCTGTGTTTAATCTGCTAAAGATTACTAACCACATTTGGGTCAGCCTTTTCTCAAAAGCTGCAAACTGCATAAGGGATTTTCAGGGCATCCCCAGCATTTCCTTTGCTTGAATTAATGGAAGCAATTTGAAACACAAGTGACTAACAAATTTTGCCAACTACTGAGTGATATGGCTATCATTGACTCTAAAGCCAATAAGAAGTTAACTAAGAAAATGGACTTATTTTCATATAAAATACTTAGTTTCAAGTGGATGAACCAAGAGTCTAACAATGACATAGGCAAGCTCACGTGTAAAACAGTGATTAGTGTTTTAGAGTAGGGGAGAGACAAGAATAATTTTTTTTTAAAAAAAATCAGTCTTATTAATAACCTCACCTCAGACATTACTAATGTCTCTCAGACAAGTGATTTAGGATCCTTCGTGGTTTACTGAGAATCCCTAATTTCCCTCTAGAGGAGCCAGTTAGTCTCAGCACTCCAGCCAAGGTGTCCCGCCCATTGCAGACTCATTATCCCTTGAGGACACACTGACAAAGGGCTCCTGTTTACATGATTGCTAGCTTCACTGGACAAATAAAACCCTCTTCGTCGAAAGAATGTTGACCATATGTTTATTTATTCCTTACTATGAGTAGTAGGCGGTCGGCAGGAAGTTCTCTCTGTCGGTGAGCACTGACGCTGGGCTCTCTCTTTCTGGTTCTTTCACCATGAACACTAGTTTCTTTTGAAGATTGCTCTCAGTACCAGCTAGCCAATCCTTTCACTTCTGGTCATCAGTCTGTTTCGGAAACATTGATGCTAAGTTTTTAGAAAGTGGCCTGGGAACAATCCCGCTAGTGTCCCTCACTGTGGAGCGATTTGTATGCGGAAGGAAGGTAGGGGACACTTCCCTGGATTCCTTCTTCCAGATGAACAGCTCTTCAGTTTACCCTCCGTGTTTCCTTTCATTTAATTCATTTAATTTTCTTTTTAAAAATTTGCTTTTATTTCGTCTGTGTGTCTGTCTGTGTGTCTGTGTTTGTATGTGCGCATGTGTGTATTTGTGCCTACGGAGACCAGAAGTGGGTGTGGGTCCTCATGATGGAGCAGCAGGCACATTAACCTTCCCCTCCATATTTCCAATAACAGCATTTTTGAAACTTACCCTTATACTTCAAACTTCTTAATAGGACTTTCTAGTCCCTTTACCAACAATTTCCATCTCCATTTTCTGCCACTCACCTCTATTAATGCTATGATCCCATCTGTAAAACTGAGCATTGTTATTAAAGATGAATACTTCTTTTGTAATTCTATCCTTTATGGTGTTGCTTTCTGAACACCGTTTGCCTGACAGCAAATAATTATTTCCAAGTTTCTCAGCTAATATATTCTATTTACTTTATAGGTTTTGTAGGTTTATTTTACTAATATTTAAAAACTTGATATCATAATTATAGGTCTTCCTATAAGTACTTATGTTTATCCATGTAACTGTGTGTCTGTGTGCATCTGTCCTTCAGGTGTTGTGAACGCCTTGAGCATGGACTAGCTGTTGTTGGCCTTTTATTATTATTAATGACCTGCACAGTATCTTGGCAAATGGATATCACCCAACTTTGAAAATACTGTGCAAAACATCATGCCTTGTTCTTTCCTCTTGTTGCTGTTTTTGGTTTCTTATTATTATCTGCTCATTGAATTTTGCAAGGTTAGATTTAGGATCAATAAAGTCCAAAGAGGATATATACAATCATTTATTTTTAAAAAATGTGTTTATAAGTGACTGTATTATTTAAAATAAGCTTCAGATTTAAAATTGTATTGTATATTGCTATGATAATGTTTCAAAAGCCCACTGACTATTCAGAATCAATTATTCTCATGGATATGATGAATAAAACTTGCACTTTAATACTTTTCTATAAATATTTATCTATCAATGAATAAGTTATGCTATTATTCTGTTTTTATAATATTTAAATGCTATTATACTACTCTTCTTCTTTTAAACTTACATTTTGCTTATTATTTACAGTTGTCAATTATTTTGCATGTGAATATGTGGTTTATTCAAACATGACTTCTCTGTGTGGCCTTGGCTGTCCTGGAATTAGCTCCTATGACCTGGCTGGCTTCAAACTCATATAGACCAGGCTGGCCTCGAACTCCCAAGCACTGGGATTAAAGGCATGCACCACCATTGCCCAACTTATAACTGTCAATTCTTATAGCCTAAGTTATTTATTCTAATTGATATTACTTAATATGTTATATCTAATTTAGTCATTTGTCAGTCAGAGGATCTATTCTTAATCCCCACAATAAAATTTTAATAAACGCAACTGTAAATCTGACGCATAGCTGAAAGGGTTTATCTCTATGTTATATTTATATGTTACAGATGTTATAACATTTTATGCTTTAGTAAATGAGGTCAGCTTGCTTTACAAGGATGTATTTGTCAATTTTTCATTGCTAGGGGAAATATACCAGAGTCAAGTTTGCTTTCTCTTTCTGTAGGAAAACAAGCCAACAAACAAACATGCAATGTGGGTGAAGGAACAGGTTTATTTGACTTAGAGTTCCCATTCCATCGTGGTAGAAATGCGAGGTAGGAACCGATAGATGGAAACTGAAGCAGAGACCATGGGGTAATTCTGCTTATGAACTACCGTTTTCTGTGACTTCTTCGGCTGTTTTTCTGATAGATCCCAGGCCCACCTTCCTAGAGATAGTATCCAAACTATGTTGAACCCTTCTCAATCATTAATCTAGAAAATGTCCCTCAGACATGGCCACAGACCAGTTGGATGTAGGCAATTTCTCAGTTGAAGTTTCTTCTTCCCAACTGACTCCAGTTCATGCCAAGATGACAAAAACTAGTCACACATAAAGAAAGGAAGCTCACTTGCTTCCCAACTCTAGGTCAAAGGAATGGCCCTGACACTAGCTTGGCTCCAGCAAGGGTGCTCTTGAGCCCATCACATTGCACAATGGCAGAAGCACTTTCCAGCAGAAGTGAACAAATTGCCAGACTTGGAGACAAAAAAAAAAAAAATTCAGGACTCGGGCTCAGGTTTTTATAACAACTCACTTTCAAGAGAACTGAGGAATTCCACAAGAGCAGTGAGTGGTTCTCAACCTTCCTGATGCTGTGACCCTTTAATGCAGTTCCTCATGTGGTGACCCCCAACCATAAAGTTATTTTTATTGCTACTTCATAACTGCAACTTGCTACTGTTATGAATCATAATGTAAATATATTTAGAGATATAGATTTGTGAAAGGGGTCCTAACCCACTGGTTGAGAACCACTGTAGTAGAGCCACATTAATCCTTTCTGAGAAACGCTTTCTGAATCGCCCACAGACTTCCCATTAAGCATCACTTCTCAACACCTGCACATGAAGAACCAAGAACAGATCGCATTGGAGATTATGAAAACCATATCTACATCACAGCAAGCATCTTATAAACTACGAGAACATGAAGTACTTATATCTCTGCAATATATAACTGATGGTTGGGCCACACTAGAGTGCCACCCACACCACTTCTGTCCATCCATGTCAATCCACTCGCTGCCTGTCTCATCTTCTGGCTCATGATTGGCAACTTCATAGGCTTAAGACTTTTTGAGCGAGACTTTCCAAAGAACAGCACTACTCTGAGGGATTTCTTTTACATTGGGCCTCAGCCATTTTGGAATCATGTTTGGGGATCATCTAAACATTGGAGAGGATACTCTCACAGTTTTTGCTATTAACCCCTCATTCTCCGTTCATCGCTGCTGGCTGTTGTATCTAATCGCAATGTTTTGCCATCTTAAAGTAACCAAACTGTGCCTAGACTGGATCTTGTCTCTTCTATGTCAAAATGCAACCGGATCCCTTGAGTTGTTCGTCCGGGGCCTTTGGATGCTCTTCCTGCTTAGCTCTCTCTCCTCCAGCAAGAATTTCCTATGAAGACAGACTGAATTCCTAACAAGACTCTTTCACACAAGAACGGGCCCCAAGCTCGCCTGCTTCACTATCTCCCCAATGTTTTCCAGAGCTTCTTCCTAAGCATAGTCTGGCACTCCTGTACTGGTTATCTGACTCATCACAGTCTCAGTGTTGGGAGCCCTGGGTCATAGACCTGGAAGAAGATTCCATTCACTGCCTCCACCCACCTTAGTCAGCAGCCTCAGCCCTGGGACCTGGGGCATTCCCTCTCCACAGGTTCAACCCAGACTCATGTCCTGGCAGCTTCTGTCCTCTTGAATTCCAGGGTGTTGGCCTTTTAACACCTGGATAGAAAATTTGGGTGGAGTGCCCATACCGTGAATCATCTCAGAACAGACACTCCCTAGGATGAGAAAAACCACAGCCAGTTAACTGCTATGGCCACAGCCCCTTCAAGGAGCGGCCACTATTTCACATATTACAATAGCATGGCCACCATTGCCACCATTGCGCATGGTAGCTCATGCTTGCGTGAGCAGACAGAAAATTGTCTAGCCTGGCTTCATATGAGGATATTGGCTAGTGGTTTACTAACCTAGTTGACCACGAGAGTAATCAGGAAGGCTCACTAATGTTCAAGCATCTCCATTAGAACAAAAACTAATGGCTGCAGGTAGGATGAGTTATGCTCTTTTTCCTCATTGAGGAGACTAGACATACACGGTGAACTGAGAACAGAAAAACATGCATAATATATGGATGACTAGGTAACTTCAGGGAACTCTAGACAAGAATAAGAAATTCTAGAAGACCTGGTTTTATTCCAAAAATCTGTCTCCTTAAATGCATCTGTAACAGCTCTCCTGACCTCGTGTGTGTGTGTGTGTGCATGTTGACCATAAGTATGTTATGTATATGGGATGGACACATATCTACAAATGTGTGTAGACACGTAGCTATGTGCTATGAGGCCACAGAACAAGCAGCTCTGGTGTGGTTCTTCAAGTTCCATCGTTTCCATCCATTTTTTTTTGAGGAAAAGTCTCTCCCTGACATGGAACTCACCATGTAAGCCAGACTACCTGACTAGTGATCCCCAAGGACTATCCCAGCCTCTCCATCACAGTTTCACATGCATGTGCTACCATGCCTAGATTGTTAAAGTGTGTTCTGAGGAGAAACCCAGGTCCTCATGCTTGCAATGCAAGCGCTTTGCCGGCTGAGCTATCCCTCTGCAGGCCCTGGTTATTAATTTTTGCATAGCAGGCAAGGTATGATGATTTTAGGAATCAACGTCAATATACTTTATCTTTATTTTCTCTCCCACCAACTGCCTTTCCCTGCTCCTCCTATCCCACTTGTCCCCTGGTTACTCCCATAGTCTTGTTTTGCTTTCTTATCCACGTACTCAAATTGTTAGGTTTTTTTGCCCTTTCCTTCCCCTATCATCGTTCCCTCCCCTCGTATATTCTCCTTTACAATTTGATGATTTACAGATATATGCACATACTCTTGCGCACCTGCATGTACACACACACTTATACACACACATACACACACACACATTTAAATTTACATTTCACGTATGAGAGAAAACAGCCGATTTGTTTTTTTGAATCTGGTTTACAGAACTTAACGGTTTCCAGTTACATCCATTTCCCTATGAAGGTCACCGTTGAACCCAGCTCAGGATGTTTCAGAGGACTAACAGGAATCTGTGAGTAACTGGGCCTGCAGCTCCTACATTTTTCTTTATTAGCTTTTGTATTCCTTCTTTTGAGTACTCTCTATGCAGCTCATTGGCCTATTTATGGAGTAGATAATTTTTTATTAAAATATAATTACCTCATTTCCTTTCTTTCCTTTACTTCCTCCAACAACTGGGAGGCTTTGGTGTTTAAATTCTGATGATCTGCCAGGCAGTAGTGACACACACCTTTAATCCCAGAACTCGGGAGGCAGGTACAAGCAGATCTCTATGAATTCAAGGCCAGCCTGGTGTACAGAGCAAGTTCTAGGACAGGCTCCAAAGTTACAAAGAAACATTAATTCTCCATCTTTTAATTATTTATTTATTTACTCTGTGTGTGTGCATGTGTGCTCATGTATGCGTGTGCCATGACATTCTTATGGGGGTCAGAGAACCACTTGAGGGCACCAATCCACCATACGGATTCAGAGAATGGAATTCAGATAGTCAGAAATGGCAGTCGGCTTCTTTGCCCACTGAGCATTTATGTAGGTTCTCACCATTAGTATCTGAGTATAACTAGATTGTAACACCTGATTCTGTGTTACCCTCTCGGTACAGTTCGCATGCCACTGTATAGTATGCAAGCCAAGCAAGGGCCTGGAGACAGAAAGAAAACACAAGAGACCTGGATCATTTGAAAGGAGATCAGCCAAATGCTGAATGCCGTTTATTCAATCTTGGGAAAATCCTTATATACCTAGCTGCTGCACAAGGAATTCCCCCCAGGCAGGTGGGAAATTGCCACACTCAAGATGGGGTTAACAATGCCCTATAGCTAATCACAAGGTGGGACAGAGGGAGCACAGGAACAAACAGGATGTTTTAGCTGGCTGACCAGAAACTGTCCTCAAGATGAACCCCAGGAGCAGGGGTAGAGTCATGGACCCTACAGTAGATACAGCAATCCTTGTTGGAAACTGCTTGGTTTGTGGTTTTTGTTAAAATTTTGTCCCTCTTACTGTTGTTGCTCTTGTATGTGTTAGTGTGGGCACACATGATGGGCACACATGTCATTTCAGGTACATAACATATTCAGCATCCTTGTGGAGATCAGAGGACAAGTCAGGTTCTCTCCTTTAGGTAGGTTACAGGAATTTAACTAAAGTCATCCGGCCTGTGTGGAAAGTTCCTTTACATGCTGACCCCTCTTGCCTGTCCATTTGTTTACTTTTATAGCCTGAAATAAACTATGTCATACTTTCCTGATGTCTAATTTGCTGATAAGAGATCTGGTGTGAAGGAGATCCTGTCTTTTCCTTTGTAGTGAATTGTAATTTTTCACTTACAGTTTTTAATATTACAGCCTTGTGTTTTTAATATCTTGATGGTGCTGTCGTAGACAGGTTCCTTGCTGGTTGTGTTTTCTGGGTGCTTCTAAATGCTTCTTTTGCTTGGATATTCACTTTCTCTAGGTTTGGATAATTCTCTGATATAATTTTGTTAAATAGATCCTCAGTGCTTTCATACTCTATCTCAACCCTCACCTTCTTCATTTACCTTATAGATTCTCAGGTTGGGTCTCAAATGTATCCCAGAACGCTTGGAAGTTTTGATCATTCATATTTATTTATTTATTTTTCTTTGAATGGAGCTGAATGCATTGTGGCCTGGATCTTGTCTTCCCTCCCTCAAATGATGCCTTCTGTTTGTGCTTCTCTGTTAATGTTGCTTCTTACTGTGTCTTTGAGCAGATTTGTCGACTTCTATTTTTAGCATTTCTGGTTTGGGGGTTTGTTGTTGTTGTTTCTTTGTTTTTGTTTCCAGAATTTCAGTTTCCATGACTTTTTTCACTTCCATAATGGTTTACCTTTTTATCAACTTTGGCTGTCTTTTCTCATCTAGGTACCAACCTAATTTTCTTACTTCATTCATCTGCTCATTTGAATACTCTATGTGACTGGTCAGGGATCCTCTTCACAAGTAGGACCCTCAGTGTTTTTATAGTAGTATTTCAGTTAAGTCGTTATCTTTAACACCTCTCTCTACTTTCTTAAAGAAACAATTCACTTCAGTTAGCTCATCAGAGCATGACTTACTCTCGAGCTACTAATTCCGCTTCACCATGTCTAAAAGCTTCAAATTCCTATGACACAAACATGTCCAAAGCAAATTTATCCCCAGCATTGAAAGACTGACCTAAAATTAGACATCTATGATAGTTTGAATTAGAATGACTCCATGTGTCCATATATTTGAATGCCTAGTCCCCAGGGAATGGAACCCCTTGAAAGTACTAGAAAAATTAAGAGGTTGTGGTCTTGGAAGAAGTGAGACATGGTTGGTGGGCTTTGAAGTTTCAAAAGCCAGGCCCAGTTTCTCTTTCTGCCTGCAGATTAGGATGCTCTCAACTACTTCTCTAGTGCAATGTGTGCTGCAATGCTCCCACCATGACGATAATGGACTATCTCTGAAACTGTAAGCAAGCCCCCAACTAAATACTTTTTTTATAAGGGTTGCCTTGGTTATTGTATTTCTGCACAGCAATAGAACAATAACTAATAAAGAAGTTGATACCAGAAGTGAACCAAAAAAGCAATCAAGTCAAGTCAAGAGCTCAGTGAGCTCTTCTGCAGGAACTTGCTGAATAAAATTGTTTAGAGCAGTACAGACAATGGAGGTTCCAGTTGGGGAGTTTCAGGTTGAAGCAAGGACTCTACTGGGCCACTTGTGTGAAGAATCTGTGATGCCTGTCCAGCCAGAAATGAAAAATCATCTGTGATTAACAAAAGCTCAGAATGACTGAAGCAAAACCTTTGCTTTGCTGGGAAAGTGGGCGCTGGTCAGCTGGGGCTGAAGAATCAGCTATGGTAAATAAAAAACAGCATCACTGAGGTGAAGTCTTCAGTCTGCCCCAAGACTATATGTCTTTAAAGAGAAAACTTTTAAAGTGTTTGAATATGTAAGGCTGTAAGAAGTTTTAAGTTTGTAAAATGTTTTATATTGTGATGTCTTTTTTAATGTGTGATCTTGGGGATGAACAATGGTTGTGGCTTGGCAGTGACGTGTTTGTGTGCCAAGTTGGCAAAGGTTCAGTTGTGCTGGCTAGTTTCATGTCAACTCGACACAAGCTAGAGTTGTCAGAGAGGAGGGAAGAAAATGTCCTTCTTCTAAAACTGGGCTGTAGGTAAGCATATAGAGCATTTTCTTAATTAGTGATTAAGGGAATTGATGGGGGAAGGTCCAATCAATTGTGGGTGGGGTCATGTGTGGAATGGCAGTCTAAAAAACAAAGCTGAGCAAGCTACAGGAAGAGGCCAAGAAGCAACACTCCCCCCATGGCCTCTGCATCAGCTCCTACCTCCAAGTTCCTGCCTTATTTGACTTCCTGTCTTGACTTCCTTCAGTGATAAACAATGATATGGAAGGATAAGGCAAACACACCCTTTCTTCCACACTTGCTTTTGGTCATAGCCTTTCATCACTCTAACAGGAAGTAACCCTAACTAAGACAGAAGTTGGTCCCAGGCACTAGGGTATTGCTGTGACACCCCTGACCATGTTGTTTGTTTCAGGACAATGGACGGTTTGGGACTTTGGGGAGAAAAGTGACTGGATGCTTTAAGTGAGTCTTAATCGGCTATCCTAGAAGGAGCAAGGAAGCTAGCCCTGAGGACTGTTTGAACTCTGCAGACCCAGATTAAGAAGTTTCTAAGGGAAAGTATATTAGAGAGAAACCTAGGGATCATTCTTGTAGTATTTTGGCAAAGAACGTGACTGTTTTTTTTGCCCTTGTCCTTAAAAATCTGCCTGAGGATAAATTGAAGCATTTGGCTTCATGGCATTGGCACCTCTGACTATAAGAAAGACTGTGACTGTGTTGTGTGAAGACTAGTCACTCTTATGAAGGTCTATAATGAGACAGAGCAAGCTGAGCAAGAAATAACTCAAATTATACAGTTTGAAGAAAAAAGGAGCACTAGGAAATATAATATTTGAGCCAAGTCCAGTGTTCAAGGAAGTAAGAAGATTAAAGAAAAGCCCAATGTTAAGTGGAATAAAGGGAGTGGTGACCTCAGGCCAAGACCCCACCCAGCTAAGCTTCCATCTTGTGGAAAAGACTTAAGGAAAGCTTAAGCAGTGAAGGAAACCATCAGAAACAGAAAGCTGATGCAAAGGCAACTGAAAGAGGGGGCCCTGGTCCAGCCCCATCAAGCAGTAGCGCTTTGCAGTTTGGGCCACTTGGTTCTGGCATTAGAGTCAAGGATACAAGAGGGGGTTGTGAAATCTCCCTCCATGTCTAAGGAAAGCAGCTGAGGCCAGGCATGTTTCAGGGGTGTGATTGCATGGAGGCCATCACTTATGCTTTCTCTTACAGGAGCTGCCTTGTGGTCATGGTGCCTCTTCACAGCAAAAGAATAGTGATGAAGACAGCATCCAAATCTTCTAATCTGTCTTTTAAGATGCTATCGGAACTGGGGAAATTCTCATTTCCGTCACTGCAGAAAGCAGTGGATCCTGCTGTTATTCATTAAGAGGTTATTTTGACAACCTACTTGGGAAATCCACTGGGAAAGACTGAAGATGGAGACTTAATTCCAATTTAGATTAAATCTACTTATTTTTACTCCTAGCAAAAGGGCAGCAGCCTTAGAGCCAATCAGCATGCTGTGCCAAAAGGAAAAGAAGGTGGATATTTAAGGTGTACAATACAATCAATAGTCTATGGAATCCATAGCTGGCAAGAAAATGGCCTTACTCCCTTCTGTTTCTCTTTCCTGTTGTATAGTAATAAAAAGACCAGTCAACCCAGACCCAGTGATAAGGGAGTTTACAAAAGGAGAAAGCAAGTGGTTAAATACCTCACAGCTGGAATGCCATTATCCTATTTTTATCTGACCTGCAGGCCACTAGGATCTCACAGGCATTCCAGGGCAAAGTCAATGGCCCTATGGAATGGCTAAGTTTCCTTAGCCATGCAGGGGAATTATGTGTGAATTATTACATAGATCTGAGCACTCAATGTGAACTGACTCTTATTGACTAGGATAGAGCAGGCAGTAGCACAATGCCACTAAGCTAGGACTGGATGCCAGGTCCCCACACTATAAGTTACCCTGATGGTGTTTTCAGGAAGTCCATTATACAGAGAACCATTAATCTGAGTTAAATTGATTGGGTCTCCTTTTTAAAAGACTTCGGAATTGTTGTCAGCTGAAGGTAGATTCAGGCCCTTAGAAATCATGATGTAGAAGCCAACATCATCATGAGGTGTTTTGTATTTAAGAACAATGTTCAGAAGAAGTTGGACAGCATAGCAGATGAAGTAACAGTATGCAGGCGGTTTACAGTAAGGAATTAGTTTATTTTTCTTGCAAGCAAAATGTTTTATTAGAATAATATTTTGGGGTATGGAAAGTTTCTAAGATAATCAACGTCAAATATTTTGACTTTTGAAATTACCGTTGAAGACAAATGAAATTTCCAATTTATCTGTTTCTAAATGTATGTCCTATTTTATAGTTAAAGTCAAGGTTGAATAATGTGCTCAAATTCAGAGAGTGCACCAAGGGCAGAATGAGCCTAACCCGGGTCTTTACAGAACAGAAGTTAGCAGTTAGAACTCCCACAGGAAAACATTATTTACCATGTCTTTAAAGCTCCCTCCTTGTCTCCAAAGCCACGCAATGGAGAGGAGCCCATGAGGAATGATGGGGGTTAAGAACCTCTATTTTACACAAGATGAGCAATTGCTTCAGATCTTATGAAATTGAATAAATAGAACATACTTGCATGGAAAGAAAAACAATGATGATGACAGCCCTGCTCTATGATTTGCTCTTAATGGCTCATAATGTTTTCTGGCAGCAGACTTCCTAAACTTGCAGAAGAAGCCCTTTGAAAAATAACAAGATCATCTCCGAATGCCAAAGACATCTATTTCGTTTTAATTTGGGAGCTTTTCAGTGCGAATTAGGACTTTATAATTCTCAAAGAAGAAGCTCGTTCGTAAGAGTTTGATACAAATCAACAGGAAAAATGCAGTTTTATGTTTAATTCTGTGCTCATTAGAAACTATGATGAAGAAGTATTGTACCTTCCTATGTATATACCCAACAGTTAATCACTTAGGTAACTGGCAGAATTAGAAGTTTCCAGTTCTTCTCTTTGAGCTTTAGACAATAATGAACAGCTATCATTTTCTAACAACAATCCAGAGGCAATGGAAAATAATATTTAGAATGATATTCTTTAAATAAATTGTTTTTGATTCCCGAGTGTGGGAATAAGTGGGTCTCTACATCTATATTTATCTCTTGTGCCTTTTCTTGGGCTCTTTTTCTTCTCTTTGTTTGTTTTTGTCTGATTTCATTGTGGTAGTTATTGTTTTATCTTACCTTATTTTATTTTATTATTATCCCTTAGAAGCCTGTTTGCTTTGTAATGAGGAACAGAAAGAGGGTGGATACAAATGAGAAAGGAGGTGGAGAGAAACTGGGAAGAGCAGAGGAAGAGAAACCATAAGCATGACAAATTACATGAGAAAAATTCTATTTTGAATAAAAGGAAACATTTAAAGAAGAAGAAAAAGAAATACTGCAGTTAGCAGAGCTGGGAGAAAAGAATTTAGTTGTAATTTAAAAAAGACAAAAGTCACCACATATATATGTACAAAAATAATACACTCTGCCTTTAAAATTCTTTTCCCAATAAAAGATTGCGTACAGAGGAAAAAATAAATTGCCCCTGTAAAATTATTATAAACACATTTGCTTTCCATTCTGAATGCAGCCTAGCATCATTAAACTAGCAGAATCAAATGTTGTTTTGGCCTGTTTTTGTTACACATTCTTTAGGCTTTATTAAGAAAATATTGGCACAGTCAAGGGTAAATGCCATGTTTCTGTTCTTTTTGAGAGTTTACAGGGACTTGCTTGCTATGTAGGGGTCAGTCATTTATTAATCAACTACAAAAAATAGTAGATCCTCCAAAGCCACGATTATGTAAACTGGTCTGTTTCTGAAAACCTAATCATTCTACCTGCACTATTTGTTTAATTTTCAACCTTACTAAATGCTTAGAAAACAAAATTAAACAGACCAAAGTTCTTATTTTGAACAGTTTAAGAGAAAGACAGACATATAAATCCTTTTGCAGGAATGTCATGAATAAATCTGAAAACACAAAAACACAGATCTCACCTCAGTGTCTTTGGAGGCAGTGGAGAATTTACTTATTAACACAACATTAAGAAGGTCAAGAAATACCATATATATATATATATATATATATGTCAGTGATCCTTTCTGCCACCAGAGACCATATGGATGTCAGTGGTCCTCTGAAGGAAACCACATGGAAGTCCAGGATCCATGCTGCTGCCAACTGCTATGGGTAGGGAATCTTCTTTTGCAGTGGTATCCATGACTTGCAGACTCATAATTGAGAATGAGAAACTTTGAAGGCTTCTGTGACACCTGCACCTCTAATGTGGCATGCCCCTGTATGCTGTGAATATGTTTTATTACTATTGGTTAATAAAGAAACTGCTTTGGCCTATGGCAGGGCAGAATATAGAAGGCAGAAAACTCCAACAGAGAAAGAGGAAGAAAAAAGGTAGAGTCAGGTAGATGCCACATAACTGCCAAAGGAGATAGATGCCAGAAACTTACCAGTAAGCCACAGCCTCATGGCTATACACAGATTAATAGAAATGGGTTAATTTAAGATATAAGAGCTAGCTAGGAATATAATAATAGCTAAGCCATTGGCCAAGCAGTGTTGCAATTAATATAGTTTCTGTGTGATTATTCGGGTCTGGGTGGCTAGGAAACCAAAGTGCGATCTCAGTTTACACACCTTCAAAGAAGTAATAATCCAGGCAGGAGGCTATAGAAGAGAGTCCTTAAAAATTGTAATAAAGGTGCAGAAGCATAGTACTTCACAGTTGAGGTCTTCTCTTAGAGGACTCAGTTTAAGGGGCTGGCCATTGGGAGTTTGACTGTGCTCCAATGAGTGTATAGGCAACACAAATTGGACCTGATGTATTCTTCCTTTTCCTTTTCTTGTTTTTGATGGGGGAAGTCACAAGGGTGGGCAGGTGGATCTGGTTAGAATGGGAAGTCAGTGTGATGGGGAGTGTGTGGCATGAAAATCCCAAATAACTATAAAAATATTATGTTCCAGAAAGAACAATAACCTGAGAAATGGGAAAACATGAATTTATTTTGAAAAAAGGCAACTAGAGAAACGGCCGTGCAGTTGGGAAGAAGTAATAAAAATGAACAGAGTTCCTATAGCAAAACAGACTTGTGTTAACTCATTTAATACGTCTCATATCCTGTTATCTCATCTAATCCTTGTTTGAAATGAGTGCCATTGAAGCATGGTTAAGTCATCTACTTGGTATCACCTGGCCAGACAGTAGAGGAAATAGAATACGATTTCCCTTATCTCCAACCTAGTTACTAATAAGATAAACATTCGTTATCAAAACACTGCTGCAGTTTTGTCTTCAAAATAACATCTACTATGTGTGAAATGGAACCCCAAGACTTGCAGGGAATTTTCTTTAGAAACAGATGGTGAGAGTCTAATTGTCCTTGCCTCCACCTGCCAAGGGACACTATTAGCTTCTCACCTCTAACACAGGACAAAGAGATTCGAGGATATAACTAAAAGAACTATGGGTAACTTTTCCAGTAATTGGGATAGTGGTCATTTAATAAAAAAAATAAAAAAGGAAGAAACAAAAAGGAAGAAATTAAAAGGAAAGAAAATATGGTGGAGGAAAAGGGTTATTATAGATATGTGGGAGAGCATAGTCAGATGCAGGGACATTTGAGATAGTCGTAGTCAGAGTGAACTGGCCTGTTGTACAAATTCTAATTAGTCTTAATAATAAAAACCTGGAGCTAGATAGCAGGGTAAATGCTGAAATATCATAAAGACAAAGGAGAAAACCACAGCCAATTCTTATCTTGCTAACTTCTCGGATGAAAAAACGATCAGCTCCTGTCTTCTCCCACCTTATATTCCTTTCTCGAACCAGTCATATCACTTCCTGTCCGTCTGTACAGACCTCCAGACCTCTATGGTTAGCCATTGGCTAGCTGTGTCCTCTGTCTTCAGAGAAGCTTTACTTGTTAGAGCACAAACAAAATATCACATTTCCCCTGTTTTGTCTAAAATAAAAAAGGTTATAACTAATATAAGAAAATCTATATACAATAAGTACTATAACTATATACAATATATATAGGCAATAAATACATCAATAATGGCTAGTCCATTAGTGATTGACAGATTCAGAGAATATACTCCATATTTACTCTTTCTTGGTGTGTCCAAAAGGTTATACTTAATTCACTTTCTATGCTAACTTGCATTATCAAAACTATCTTTGTATGTCTCTCAATCTTATATACTTTACAACTCTTTAGTGAATTACTTTTCTGAATCTGGTAACAAGGAAAACTTTAACTACAAAGTCCATCTGAGACCTGAGAAGGGAATAATACTACCTGAGTAATAGGAGGTTCATGCAAGAGCCTTCCAAAAATTGTGAGAATTAACAGAAACAGCTGACTGCCTGGACAGTCATCCAAAGTTCCTTTGCAAAATTGGAGCATTTCTCTTTGGCCTACAGGCCTAGAATATCTGACAGACTTTTCTGTGAAGTAGGATATTCAGAACTGCTGTCCTACCTTGTCTTGGCAGTTATTTCTTTTGTATCCTGCTTGTTCAATTTAGACAGCATACTATCAGCAGTCAAGGCAAGGGCACTTTCTTTCCCAGTGGCTAATGTTTACCACAAAGAAAGCAAACTCCAAATGGAGTTTCTTTGGTGCACATCTTCTCTTAAGTAGGGAATATTCCTACTTGGTGTTGCCAGCAGCAGACATGCCTCAATGTCATTAAAAGAAAGGAAACCTATGTTATTAAGACATCTTAACTGCCATATTATGTAGATCTCTGAAGTGTTTGAAGATGACCTATCTAAAATATATCTGTGTTTGACCTTAAAAACATGACTAAAAAGTGACTAATTACTAACCTGCATTTCCTTATTCTCCTAAATAGTTGGCAATAATAACTTTCAAAGACTAGAAATTTGTATTACATTCTTAAATGAACTGTGTAGGTACAATTCCTTGAACAAGATTAGAAATGTATGTACAGAATGCTCTAACAAAATTAATCTCAAATTTTTATTAATATACAAAGATCTAGATCAATATAAAATATTTTAAACTAGTATTTGCTTTTTGGTTTAAAATTAGGTCTAGTAATCCACCTTTTTATCTTATTTTTATATCCCTGCTATTTCTTTTCAAAGTAGATTCAATAATCTACCATTATATCATATCATATCTATATCTCCTTTCTTTCTTTTCCAAACAAGAACTCTGAATCTAATCTCCTTTGTTTAGTTTTTTTCCTGACCATTACCAATAAGAACTTGTAAACAACCACCCTAAACAATAATAAATATCCATTACTTACTGAACACACCCCAATTCTTGGGGATGTAGGCAATGTGTTCTTAAAATTACTCCCTTCTGTCTAGAAGTGACAGCATCTGTAGAAGATACTGAAAAGAATTTTTTTTTAATTGTCAAGTTCTGGAAGAGGTAACTGTATCATTTGTTGTTCAGTCTCAGTGTAATGGGAAGGTGCAGGACTTGTTTCAAGTCCTGGATAGAGTAGTCTGTGAGACTGGATCATCTCAGCTAGCCTCCTCGAAACTGTCCTGAGCAGTATGTAGTCCAAAGCTGATCTTTAGGTGATGTTTTTCAGTTTAGTGGTGTTATCAGTCCTGGTGCAATTGTCACTGTGGGGCCCCATCATCCGTTTGGAGACTTCAAAGGACACTATGAGGCATGGTCATGGTTCACTGCAGAAAACTTAAACATTTTTGATGTCATATGCAACAGATCTCAAAGACGTTAAAGGATCAGACTTTGTTGTTTATTCTTAAAAATTAATTCCTATTTACCTAGAGACTTAAACCTGAAATCATATACAAAAAGCTAGAGGAAGCCTTTTTCTAGAGTTAGTTAGTACTTCATATGACCATTAATATCATGACAAAAAGTTAACATATATGTGTATATATATAATTTGTGTGTATTGACCTTATAAGTTTTTTTTTTTTTTGGTTTTTCGAGGCAGGGTTTCTCTGTAGCTTTGGAGCCTGTCCTGGAACTAGCTCTGTAGACCAGGCTGGTCTCGAACTCACAGAGATCCGCCTGCCTCTGCCTCCCGAGTGCTGGGATTAAAGGCGTGCGCCACCATCGCCCGGCTGACCTTATAAGTTTTGAGAAAATATTTATACCTTAAGAAACGCTGTTAAAGAGTCAAAATAAAACCAAAAGATTATGAGATTAATAGCAATAAAATAGTTCCTTAATTTTGGTTTTTCTTTTGTTGTCAGGAGCCGTTTTCCTCCTAAAAATCATTACAGGAACCATCACCCTGGAGAGTCTGCAGAGAACCCCACACCCATAATTATGTTAAGAATTGTTCTATTGACAGAACCTACCCCACCCAATTAAGCTGTTAATGGAGAGCTATCTGTTAGCGGAACCCGCCCCACATTCCAAACTATCTAGAGAACTAGGTGTGTCAACTCGTGACTTCTTGGCCTATGTGACGTGACCGAACGTAACCTCCTGGCCTACGTGACCTGGACCACATGGCGAGATCCTGTGCCCCTGCTCCCTAAGCCCCTCATCCAGGGGCTATATAAGCAGCAACCAGGACTCTAATAAACGGAGGCTTCGACAAATCTTTGCCTAGCCTTCTTCCTCTTTCCTAGCCCATTATCTTCCAGATAGTGCCTCTCCGTGACCCTGGAGTAACTGAAATGCCAGGTGGGTTACAAACCCTAGACTGAGTAACCCACCCAAGGCAATCTACATTTTGTTCCATATCAGGTGGCCCTTCTGATATAAGACAGATTTTTTTTTATTTTAATTTAACAAGCATGTGTGAGTTTAAAGAAGGAGAAATCCACACTCCAACTCCAAAGTCAACTTTAAGTTTTAATTAGACTGTGAAGGAAAATCTTTGTCAACCAATTATCTTTAAGAGGTGGGACCAAGTTAGGGTGTGGCTTTCTGGGTACCTGGAGAAAAATGCCACATGGGCCAGGTGCTCTCTCTCTCTCTCTCTCTCTCTCTCTCTCTCTCTCTCTCTCTCTCTCTTTCTCTCTCTCTTTCTCTGTGGTTCCTACTCTACATAGCTGAGCTTGGACTTCTCATTCCTGTTTCATGGGTTTGCCCCTTCTAATAAAGAAAAATATAATTACTCTATCTTTTAGCTAGCCTGGTTATTTCTCGACCCAAGATAATTCAACAAGACTAGGAGTACAAAAAGACAATTTGCTTTATATTTCTGGAGAGAACAGAAGAAAAACATTTGGGAAAATTTATGAAATTTTACCCTGTTGAAAATGTGATATGCCAATTAGTCTTTTTCTTGGAACTTTTTTTTTTCTGAAATGATTCCTATTCCGGATCATTTATTGTAACTGAATAAATAATAAAGTCAATCTGTATCATCTGGTATGAATTCAGAAGTTTTGATATGCAAAACAACTCTTTCTGCATATTGTGAATCAGTAATGATATTGAGAGGTTCCATAAAATACATTTAATACCACCAGAATAGCATATAATTCTGACTTTTGCACAGAGCCATATGGGTTTTGAGCCACTCTATTTATATTTTCTGATTTCTAACCTGTCTTTCCTAATTTTTTTTGCATCCGTATAGAATGTAGGGGCTCCAGATATTGGTTTTTCCCATATAATGAGAGGAAGGATTAAGTTAGTTTTCTTTTAAATTTAATTCTTTTGTTTTGGGATATTTTTTGTTAATTTCTCCAAAAAAAAATAGTGTAAGTTCTTTGCCAAGGTTCCCTTTCTGCCCATAAATTGTCAATTTCATCTGGTACTATAATTTCTGCTAGATCTATTCCTTCTAATTGACAGTCTCAATTTTTCTTTTAGAATCAACTCAGAGACATTTCCCAGATATTTTTAAAATATTTTACTCTGTTTATGAGGTAAAAATATCCATCCTATGATCATATCATCCCTCTGCATTAATATTACTATATGAGAATGTTTAAAGAGCAAAATAACAGACAGGCAATCAAGTTTTGGATCCAAATGATCCACATGTACATCTTATAATTTTTTTCCAACAAAGTCAATTCTTTCTCAGCTTAAGCTGACAATTTCCTTGGACTATTTAAGTCTTTGTCACTGTCTAAAGTTTTGAACAAATTGTTCTGTTTATCATTTTTTACCCCAGTAGTAGACTGTAGATAGGAAATGTCTCTTAGCAATCTTTGAAAGTCATTAATAGTCTGCCATCAGGGGCTAGAGAGATGGCACAGTGGTTAAGAACACTGGCTGCTCTTCTCGAGGTCCTGAGTTCAGTTCCCAGCACTTACATGGTGGCTCACAACCATATGTAATGCAATCTGATGCCCTCTTCTGGTGTGCATGAGGACAGAGCACTCATGTACTTAAAATACATAAATAAATTTTAAAAAAGAAAAAAAAAGAGTTTGTAATCCTTTGAAGAGGGGCTAATATTTTGTAGAACTATTGTATATAT
>NW_026067993.1:639101-679577 GCF_014885135.2 Alexandromys fortis
ATTCTAAAGTGCTCCTTACCATCCAGAACAGTATATTTTCTAACAATAGGCATTAGGTTCTCCAATTGCTCTGGAAGGAGTTTCCTCCACAAGGACAGGAAATGATGGAACCAAATTTGGCACGGAGCTTCCAAGAAGCATTTCCTGTCAACAAATGGTTTTCTTGACTGTCTTCTATAGAGTTACAGTAATAAAAACAGCCTGGTATTGGCATAAAAACAGACAAGAGGACAAATGGAATTGAATCAAAGACACAAATATCAGTTCATACACCCAAGAACACCTGATTTTTGACAAAGAAGCTAAAAATATAAAATGAAAAAAGAAAGCATATTTAGCAAATGGTGCAAGCATATCTGGATATCAACACATAGAAGAATGCAAATAGATAGACTCTTTAAATATCAGCATAATCATCCTATCCAAGAAGTTGGTCTTGAGAGATTCCAATACCATTTTCCCTACTTTGTTATTCAATGGTCTTAGCTTCATCTTTCCACCAGGTCCTCCACTGTGATTGAGGACCAAACTCCAATACTTCTGTAACCAAGTCTCTCCAGTCTTGAAGGACAATTCTTTTATACGTTGACCACTAGTTTAACATCTGCTTTACAAAAGGTAAATACAAGCCATAGGAGACTATTGCTTCCTTAAATCTCCTTAAATCTAACATTTCCACAGGACTCCTACAGCCTTGGGGATATCTACTATTTTGTAATTCCTGTAAGGTTACTGGGTAAATTAAAGTTGATTGTTTGAAAATGCTGAGATTGGTTCCTCTTTAAATTCCTGTCTGGGTTCTGAGTATCTCTATGATCTGTTTGAATAAATTTTTCTATAACTTGTATCTTAGCACTCATATTAACTGGCTTTTTTAGTGATAAAACAAAAATAATAAAACTGATGTTTATAATTGACTTTATATAAATCACATTTTCTTATTTAATCATTCCATTTTCAAACTGCTCAGTGTACTATCATACAGAGACCTAAATCTCTCATTTGTGTTTCCCATTTTTTAATATAGGAAAAAAACTCTTTTAACTAATTCCTCCCTATAATAATTCCCAATTTTCTCACCAAATCTGCCAACAATAATGGTGAAATGTGAGGTGTAGCGTGGTCTCAGTGGAGAACACAGTCGGTGAACAGCCTGACTGAGGACAGCTGCAGCTGCTAGCGTGTAGCCATGAGCCGAGAGTGGCATTCGGAGGAGAGTGGGCCCTAGGGGAAGCCAGCAACCCATTGGGTAGAGGAAGCCAGCAATCTGAAAAAAAAAAAAAAAAAGAAAAAAAAAACACACACACATAGAAGCATGTGTAGGGGGAGTCTCTGGAAAGTAAGTCTTCCAGCATTTGGAGACTAGGTACTTCTGAGGTTTGGGTGGCAGCAGGGGACTGTTGTAGAGAGACCGCAACAGGAAAATTCTAAACTTGTTCAGTGGCTTGGGGAAAAAAGAGAAGAAATCCTAGCTGGTGGTGACTCTGGCGGAAGTCCCTAAGTGCAAGGCTGGTGTGTGCCAGTGGCTACAAAACCACAGGCAAGCAGCTTTTTCATGAATTTGTACCTTAAAGTTGGGCACCATTGTTGCATGAGTTCTAATTGGTCCTAATAATAAAAACCCAGAGCCAGATATCAGGGTAAATGCTGAAGGATCGGAGAGACGAAAGAGCAAGCCACAGCCAACTCTTACACTCTTACCTTGTTTACTCCTCAGCTGGAAAAAAAAAAAAAAAAAAAAGACTGACAGTTTCTGTCTCCTCCTGCCTTAGATTCTTATCTCTATATCACTTCCTGTCTATAAAGACCTCCAGACCTCTATTGTTAACCAGTACCTAGCTCCACCCTCTTATCTTCAGGCAAGTTTTATTTGTTACAGCACAAACTAAATATATAACCACACTGGCCCATATGGAAGAAGGGGAAGAAAATGGAAATGGGAGGAAGGAGAATCAGGTGCGGCAGCCAGGAGGCTAAAGGTCCAAGAAGAAAGTGTAACCAAAATATCGGCATTATGTAAGGACAAGCCTCTGGGGAAAGGGCAACCCAACTTCTGGACTGGAGAGTTCAGGCTAGAGAGTGCAGTATGCTTTGATCCGCAACCTGTAACAGGTAGGAACTGAGGGATGCTGGGAGAATCTGGCAGCCAGGTCTGTTTTGATATGTTAAAAAAACAGGCACCTCAACCTTTTGTTCCAGGCAGGAAATTTAACAGACATCCTGTTCTTCCCTACCTGAGTTAGTGTTTTTTAAGCTGGAAAATCGAAATAGTACAATCAAGAGATAGTGTCCGCATCAGATTCCAAACTTTCACTCCAGTTAAGGGGATGCTTGTGCTTTTTAAGGACCTGTTGAATATGACGAGAGAAAATCTACACAAGTATTTTTTGACTTGCCTGGTAGGGTTGTCTGGAAGGGCAAGAGCTTTTTAAGAGCATCGCCAACAGAATGGTTGGAATTTTGTCATCTGCTTGCCCACACAAGAGCAGCAACTTCTCTGTCGCATTCCTGCAGAGCTGACACCATCCACCAGGCAAGCAGCGGAAGAATTCTTGTCTGTCTTTCTTTATCTGGCCAAACTCCCTGTAGAGAGTAGAACCTGAAATACAAGTGAGGGGCTGAAAAGAAAGTAGAGAGCAGAAAGGAAAGGTGTTGCCATCGCAACTTGACCCTTTCCCCTCAGTGATGACTTAGATGCAGACATCGACACAAACTTGACCAAGGCAGCAGAGAGCTGGTATCTGAGGATCAAGATTCTGGCTAGTGTCTTAGGATATGATAGTTTCCAATTCAGACTGTGTCTTTCTTAGAGCTACTCTTGCTGCAATGAAACATGAAGACCAAAGCAGTTTGGAGAGGAAAGTGTTTGTTTGGCTTTTACTATCAGTGTTCATAATCTCCAGAAGTCAGGACACAGGGCTGGGACCTGGAGGCAGGAGCTGATACAGAGGCCAAGGAGGGGTCCTGCCTATTGGCTTGCTCCCCATAGCTTATTCAGCCTGCTTTCTTAGAGAAAACAAGACTACCAGCCCAGGGGTTGCATCACTCACAGTGGCCTTGGCCCTCTCCCACCAATTGCTAATTTAAAAAATGTCCTGTAGGCTTGCCCACAGCCTGATCTTATGGAGGGAGGCATTTTCTTAATTGAGGCTCCCTCCTCTCAGATGACTTTAGCTTGTGTCAAGTTGACATAAAACTGTCCAGCACAGATTGTCTTCACATGTAAAGTAAATAGAAGATTATAATCTAAAAGCAATGGGTCTGGGAAGGACTCATCATGGGACGGGGATATTTATTGCCACCAATGAAAGTGTAGCAGACAAGGGAGGAACGCATGTGGTCACATTAAATATATGTTCTCAAGCTTAACTTTCAAGTTAGACCAGCAAAAGATGAAGTCACAGTGTCCAAACCTCTCTATCTCTCAAAAACAATCAGACCTCCAGATATTTTGTTGGGTTCCATCACCTGATAGCCTGTGATAATGCCCCATGCTTCTGTAAGTCTGATTTGCCTACATATAAATGATTTAGTGAGGGAACACAGCAGACAGAACTAGGGTAAGAGTAAGTACAGTTAAGCCTGTGGTCATGAATCTTGGTAGTTCAGTTAACATTGCATCTGCAAAGGGTTATAAACCCTTGTGCTGTTAGTTTTATATGGTTTTGTTTTCTTTTGTTTTTCTTCTTTCCTTTTTTGGGTATGATGCATATGTGGTGCAGTGTGTGTGTGTGTGTGTGTGTGTGTGTGTGTGTGTGTGTGTGTGGTTTTCATGTGTTTGAACTCATATATGGGCTTGAATGTCTGAAATCTTCCTCCATTGCCCTTCTACATATTCTCTCATCAGGCACTAACTAGTCTTGACTTGATTAGCTTCCAAGATCAACCAAAATCAGCTACAAGCAGGGTGGTACGCCTGTAGATTCCCCTTTATTCTTTAAGGCCGGGTCTCTGTATTCAAACCTAGAGTTCAAAGATCAGGCTATTCTTACTAGCCAGCTTGCTGTGGTGTTTCCTTGTCAGGCTGGAATAGGTGAACTACCATGCTCCCCAAACATTATATATTTTCTGGATATCTGAAACTCCAGTCCTCTTGTTTACATGCAAGTACTGACCACTGAGTCATCTCCTCACCCTGTATTACCACCTGAAAATTACGTGTCTAGAAATTGTGCTAGATAGTTGATAGAATGGAATAAAACATATGTGTAGTAGAACTTTCTTGGCCCACCAACCCTGAAATAATAACATGGAGACTTCTTAATAATTGTGAAAGCTTGGCCTTTAGCTTAGGCTTATTCCCAACTAGCTCTTATAACTCAAGTTAACTCATTTCTATTATTCTACATTCTGCCATATGACTTTTACCTCTCTTCATTTCTATATGTCTGACTCTCTAAGTTCTCACTGGCTTCTCTTGTGTGCCTCAGACTCTTCTCTAGTTCCTCTCTCTCCACGGAAGTCCAGCCTATTTTCTCCTACCTAGTTATTGGCCATTTAGCTCTTTCTTTCTTTCTTTCTTTCTTTCTTTCTTTCTTTCTTTCTTCCTTCCTTCCTTCCTTCCTTCCTTCCTTGTTTTGTTTTGTTTTGTTTTTCGAGACAGAGGTTCTCTGTGTAACAGTCCTAGCTGTCCTGGAACTCATTCTGTAGACAAGGCTGGCCTTGAACTCACAGAGATCTGCCTGCCTTTGCCTCCTTAAGTGCTAGAATTAAATGCATGTACCACTACTGCTAGGATTAAATGCATGTACCACTACTGCTAGGCTTAACTCTTTATTAAACCAATCAGAAGGTGCTTTTGACAAAGATACATCTTCCCACAACACATATGTAATCCTAATATTAAAGAAGTAATGGAAAGGATTACATGGACAGTAGAAAACATCACAGAATTTAGAATATCACGCAAAATGCAATAGAATATTATGTAATGTTCACGACAATATGTGTATATATGTATGTGTGTATTTATGTGTGTATGTCTGTATGTATGTGTGTACATGTATGTATATATTTGCATGGTATGGAGTGTGAGGGAAGTAGACCTTAGGAATAATTTCAAAATGTTTGATTTGAGCAATGGGGAGATTGTTGATAAATTTGATGATATGGGAAAGACTTTCAAATTGTAAATAATTGCCAGCAAGAGAGTTCAGTTGTGAAAGGTGCTATCCCCAAGTCTAACAATCTGAGTTTGAGCCTTTGAGCCCACTTAGTGGGAAGAACTGACTCCCATAGGTTGACCTTACTATGTATGCCCACAAGTATGTGTACTCACACAAACACCACACACACACACACACTCACACTCACATGTACACAGACACGCACACGTGAACTTTAAAAAACATGATGGGTTTCACTAGGCAAGGTGGCACATGCCATTAGGAGGCAGAGGCTGGCAGTTGGCAGATCTGCATGAGTTCGAGGCCAGCCTGGTCTACAAAGCAGTTTCCCGACAGTCAGTGCTACAACAGAGAAACCCTGTCTTAAAAAAACAAAACCAGAGGGGTTCCCAGGTGTCCAGGGAGATGTCCCCAGCTTGTTCCTTGAGCAGCTGAGGAGAGGGAGCTTGAAATGGCCCTATCCTATAGCCACCCTGATGAATATCTTGCATATCACCATAGAACCTTCATCTGGCCATGGATGGAGATAGAGACAGAGACCCACACTGGAACACTGGACTGAGCTCCCAAGGTCCCAATGACTAGCAGAAGGAGGGAGAACATGATCAAGGAAGTCAGGGCCGCGAAGGGTGTGCCCATCCACTGTGATGGTGGGGCTGATCTTTTGGAAACTCACCAAGGCCAGCTGGACTGGGACTAATAGAGCATGTGATCAAACCGGACTCTCTGAATGTGGCTGACAAGGAGGGCTGACTGAGAAGCCAAGGACAATGGCACTGGGTTTTGATACCCCACAAGGCAGGGAACCCTGACTGTTCTTAGGACTGGAGAGGGAGCGGGAGGGGAAATGGGAGGAGGGGAAGAGAAATGGGAGGAGGTGAAAATTTGTAATAATAATAATAATAATAATAATAATAATAAAGATGTAAGGAAAAACAAAACCAATCAAACAAAAAATCGACACGTCTGCGTTTCTCTGATGTCCGAGGCCGTTAGGTTGGGACTGCTGCTCAGGTCTGGTTTTGCTTTTGCAAGCGTGTTCCAGCTGTGCTTTGTATTTAAACCAATGTCTTGTGTTCTTCCCTGAGTCCTCACTGTACCACCACTGTTTTTTTTTTTTTTTTTTTTTTTTTTTTTTTTTTTTTTTTTTTTTTTTTGCTGGGAATTGAATTCAGGACCTTTGGAAGAGCAGGCAATGCTCTTAACTGCTGAGACATCTCTCCAGCCCTTTTTTTTTTATTGTTTGTTTGTTTTTGCCTTTCTCATTCTTCTTGATTTACAGCCTAAGAAATGGGTGAGACTAGCCTATCCCACGGAACTCAGAGCACAGCACACTCAAATAGCAAAGTAAAAGACAATTATAAATTTAAAACTTTTCTCAAATATTGTTGCTTTCAACTTTGGGGTCTTAGGAAAGTGGTATATTCCTTCTTTGTCTGCAGGCGCGTTTTCTTCAGGGATTCTGCCTCCTCTTTCCTAAGGATAGATCAGCTGGTACGTGGTGTGTTTTAAAATGAGAGGCTTTCAGAGCCTCCAAACAGGAGTAGCTTATTGCTTTTCTAACACACAGCTGGCAAAAAAAAAGCCAAGAAGTCTGGTTGGTGTGAGAGAAAAGATCCAAAGTAAAAGGTTTCCATACCCTGATACTAAGTCTCTCCATCGAGGCAATAAATCAGATCAGGTCAAATTAATAAGACCAGGTTAATCTGCGCTAAGAAACTTCTGGGTGATCTCTGGGGCAATGTGTGTTCCAGGAACCAGAGCTTAAATATCCTGTAGGCATGTCCCAAGCATGCCAGGGGGAGGAGCCGCCATTTGGTGGGCTTTCTGAAAAGGGAACCAAAGTGGAATTCCCAGCTAAACGTCTGGGCAGGGTTTAGAATTGGGGAGTGAGACCAGAGCTCTCAAGGACTTTCAACACACCTCTGAAAAGATCATACATCTTGTTCTCACCAAGATTTTATGAAACCAGTCAGTATTGTATCAATTTCCTCCATGATAAAATATTCCATCTTGGGGGGCATCTCTTTAAGACAGGGGCCACCCCCTGCCCAAAAGGAAGGTAAAGCGCTCCACCCCTACTGTGCAGGGAAACTCCTTAAGCTTAGGAAGTAAATAACTCAAAGGCTTCAGAAAGACCTAAAAAATTATCTGGTGGCTGGGTTCATCCCTCCTTGACCAGACACTTGGAAGCAGCAGAGACTGACCTAGCTGTCTGGGGAAGAAAAATAGATAGATAGATAGATAGATAGATAGATAGATAGATAGATAGATAGATAGATAGATACAGATGATAGATAGATAGATAGATAGATAGATAGATAGATAGATAGATACAGATAGATAGATAGATAGATAGATAGATACAGATAGATAGATACAGATAGATAGATAGATAGATAGATACAGATAAATAGATAATAGATAGAAACAGATAGATGATAGATAGATAGATAGATGATTGATAGATGATAGATAGATAGATAGATAGATGATAGATAGATGGATGGATGGATGGATAGATAGATAGATAGATAGATAGATAGATAGATAGATAGATAGAGNCCGAGGCCGTTAGGTTGGGACTGCTGCTCAGGTCTGGTTTTGCTTTTGCAAGCGTGTTCCAGCTGTGCTTTGTATTTAAACCAATGTCTTGTGTTTTTTTTTTTTTTTTTTTTTTTGTGCTGGGAATTGAATTCAGGACCTTTGGAAGAGCAGGCAATGCTCTTAACTGCTGAGACATCTCTCCAGCCCTTTTTTTTTTATTGTTTGTTTGTTTTTGCCTTTCTCATTCTTCTTGATTTACAGCCTAAGAAATGGGTGAGACTAGCCTATCCCACGGAACTCAGAGCACAGCACACTCAAATAGCAAAGTAAAAGACAATTATAAATTTAAAACTTTTCTCAAATATTGTTGCTTTCAACTTTGGGGTCTTAGGAAAGTGGTATATTCCTTCTTTGTCTGCAGGCGCGTTTTCTTCAGGGATTCTGCCTCCTCTTTCCTAAGGATAGATCAGCTGGTACGTGGTGTGTTTTAAAATGAGAGGCTTTCAGAGCCTCCAAACAGGAGTAGCTTATTGCTTTTCTAACACACAGCTGGCAAAAAAAAAGCCAAGAAGTCTGGTTGGTGTGAGAGAAAAGATCCAAAGTAAAAGGTTTCCATACCCTGATACTAAGTCTCTCCATCGAGGCAATAAATCAGATCAGGTCAAATTAATAAGACCAGGTTAATCTGCGCTAAGAAACTTCTGGGTGATCTCTGGGGCAATGTGTGTTCCAGGAACCAGAGCTTAAATATCCTGTAGGCATGTCCCAAGCATGCCAGGGGGAGGAGCCGCCATTTGGTGGGCTTTCTGAAAAGGGAACCAAAGTGGAATTCCCAGCTAAACGTCTGGGCAGGGTTTAGAATTGGGGAGTGAGACCAGAGCTCTCAAGGACTTTCAACACACCTCTGAAAAGATCATACATCTTGTTCTCACCAAGATTTTATGAAACCAGTCAGTATTGTATCAATTTCCTCCATGATAAAATATTCCATCTTGGGGGGCATCTCTTTAAGACAGGGGCCACCCCCTGCCCAAAAGGAAGGTAAAGCGCTCCACCCCTACTGTGCAGGGAAACTCCTTAAGCTTAGGAAGTAAATAACTCAAAGGCTTCAGAAAGACCTAAAAAATTATCTGGTGGCTGGGTTCATCCCTCCTTGACCAGACACTTGGAAGCAGCAGAGACTGACCTAGCTGTCTGGGGAAGAAAAATAGATAGATAGATAGATAGATAGATAGATAGATAGATAGATAGATAGATAGATAGATACAGATGATAGATAGATAGATAGATAGATAGATAGATAGATAGATAGATACAGATAGATAGATAGATAGATAGATAGATACAGATAGATAGATACAGATAGATAGATAGATAGATAGATACAGATAAATAGATAATAGATAGAAACAGATAGATGATAGATAGATAGATAGATGATTGATAGATGATAGATAGATAGATAGATAGATGATAGATAGATGGATGGATGGATGGATAGATAGATAGATAGATAGATAGATAGATAGATAGATAGATAGATAGAGATAACGATAATCTGCTTTGCTGCCTGCAAGTTGTGCACTGAGACTGAGAGTTGCAACTTTTAGTGCATGCTGGGTGGGTTTTGGTGATACAGCTCCCTTTGAGTCATTTCTGCTCCTGTAAATAAGTCCTCACCTATGTACCTATAAGTAACTTCCATAATCCTTTCTTGTTCACCAAGTTTGACTTCCATGGTTGTCTTACTTTGGTCTGCTGTCAGCCGGCAGGACTAGTGTCTCACAGTGGAAAGGGAGGGTGGTTTAGTCCTAATTAAGTTCATCCTTCTCCCCTACCTGAAGTTCTCTAAAAACAAAAGTGGGCTTCCCATGTGTTAGTTCTGATACCAAATCACCATATGCTTATCTGTTGAGAAGTCACTTTCCTACCTCAGCCTGGCGGCTTTCGTTGGAGGATCACGAAGTGTCCTCGGAGACGTCACAGACTAGTCCCTGTCAGGTTTCCTGTTCATGGTCCGATCTATTGAACAGCTCTTCTGAATGGCAAGTCAGAGACAGGGAGTCTAGCGGAAGGGGTCGCTGTGGTAGAAACAGACTGTGTTCCTTGGCTAGTGGTTGTTAGAAAGGCAGCCCCTGGATCTCATTCACTGAAAAGTCCAAATGCACTGTGCCATGTCAGATATGCACATGCTAAGGCTGTGACATGCGCCTTATCAGGAAATGTTTGAGAAGCTTCCATCTATACCCAAGAAAAACATGGGCTATGAAAAACTATATAACCTGGTAGTGATGCTCCATTCTCAAAATATCAGATGAAAGATAGACTCTTAAAAGGAGAGCCACTGAAGAAAAAAAGTTGAATAATATTTGATTATATTTGACTTTTAATGTTCTCATCAGAAATTCTTAGTTAATTTTGACACAATCTTTTTAAAGGGAAAGACCATCAATTTTGTCATTAAAATGAGGGGGTGAATAAAATATAGGGATAAAAAGTTTTGTTTTTGTCTTTTATCCTCCAAAATTACAGAAGCAAATTCCTGGGGAAATTTCATATTGTGAGTCTGTAGTGGGCTATAGTCATACCATCTCACGGCCCCTGCCCTGTAGTCACACCATCACATGACCACTGCACTGTAGTCATGCCATCTCATGGCCACTGCACTGTAGTCACGCCATCTCACAGCCACTACATTGTAGTCACGCCATCTCACGGCCACTGCACTGTAGTCACACCATCTCACGGCCACTGCATTGTAGTCACACCATCTCATGGCCACTACATGTAGTCACACCATCTCATGGCCACTGCATTGTAGTCACACTATCTCACGGCCATTGCACTATAGTCACGCCATCTCATGGCCACTGCAGTAGAGTCATATCATCTCACAGCCACTGCCCTGTAGTCACGCCACCTCAGGCCACTGCACTAGAGTCACACCATCTCACGGCCGCTGCCCTGTAGTCACACCATCTGTATCTTTTGAAATGTACCGCAGTTGGGGAAATATCTAAATGTGTCCTAAACTTGGTTATGGGAAAAAAGTTATAGAATATTTTTTTTCAAAAAATCACTTTTGGTTATAAATCACTGTATTAAAATTCTCTTGAAGTTCTCTTTAAAGCATCAGTATCACCAGAGTTAGCATGCAGTGTTGGAGTGGAAGGGAGAAAAGGATATTACCATCTATCTTCATTTTAACAAGGACAGTGAACACAGGACAAACGGAACTGGGAGGGTTTAGGGTTCTGCAGGTGGTGGTTCGCACACTGTAGCAGGACTCAAAATAAGAACAGTTCCTTGCTCTATTTTTGGAGGCTAGCTGAGATTTCCAAAGCCACATACTCTGAGTAAACACATCTTAATGACTGTAGGGAAAATCGAGAACTGGGCTTGGGAATCAGCATTCAGCTTCAGCATCGCAAAGCCCCGTGTAGCAAGAACAGGAGTAGAGCTTTGGCAATTCTGGGACTGTGATAATGTTGCTAGGATTCTGAGTGAAATATCTGAGATCACAGAGAGTGAGGAGGTGCTCTAGGGTCAAGCTCCATTCATTCCTATAATACTGGTGAGGGGAGAAGGGGCCCAGAAGGAAACAGTCTGCTGACCATATCAAAACTAATTCATGGCAGAACCAGTCAATCCAAAGTATTTTGACTTCCAGCCAAAATATTTATATAGGTATAGTTCTATAAAATGCTAAGTTCAATTTTTAAAAATTGTATGTGTGTATGTGTGTGCATGCATGCATGTAGACATATTCAAATAGATGTGAATGCAATCAGTGTATGTGTACCGGTACTTGTATACGTGTGCACGTTGAGGCCAGAGCTTGACATCAGAAGCATCATTCAATTGCTTTCCAGTTCGTTTGTTGAAAAGGTGTCTCTCACTAGAACCTGAGACTGATAATCCCACTAGTCTAGTTTGTTATCCCTGCTTCTCAAACCCTTAGAATGCAGTTGTACTGATACACACACTGGGCTATGGGTGCTTGAGATGGGAACTTAGGTCTTCACACTTGTATGTAAAGTGTTTTCCCTGTGTCTTACTCCCCAGCCCACCAATTTTATTTTGTTTTATTCTTACTTAGACACTATAGAACATAGTAGACACCACGTTGAGATCTCAGCAGTCTCTTTCGTTCCAAGAGGTTATGGGGAGAACAATGATAAGTTTCTCTCTGAATAGATTTCCATTTGAATGAAATGCACTTGGCCGGATTATGGTTTCGATTCAGTCTGCAAGTAAGGATAGAGGAAGTCCTTGGGAATGTCTGGGTAAAGAAGCCACAGGCCGGGGTCCAGTAGGTGGTCAGGTGATCAGAAAGTTAGACTTTGTTTTCTAGAGGAGCCAAGAGAAGTAACAAAGTCAGAATTTAAAGCATCATGGATGAGTGAGTCCCATACTGGTGAGGTTAATAAGTCCTAACATTTTTTTAAATGAATTCTTTGAAATCATGACATTAAGTAAAGTGCTAATTTTAAATACAGATATACTTGATACTTCAAATTTAACAAATTAATTTTGTTCCTAAGACTTTGCTTAGTGGTTTAAAATTTCACTAAAGAGCCTAGGCAGTTTGGATGCTCACCTTACTAGACCTGGATGGAGGTGGGTGGTCCTTGGACTTCCCACAGGGCAGGGAACCCTGATTGCTCTTTGGGCTGACGAGGGAGGGGGACTTGATGGGGGAGAGGGAGGGAAANGGAGAGGGAGGGAAATGGGAGGCAGTGGCGGGGAGGAGACAGAAATCTTTAATAAATAAATAAAATTTCACTAAATAAATTCAATGCCAATTTCTTTACTAAAAAGCAAAACAAAGCTGTTTTCTTTCTTCCTTTAGATTTTTCTCCTGTGTGTATGTGTGTATGTTTGTGTGTGTGTGTGTGCATGTGCATGTTTGTGTGTGTGTGCACGTGTGTGTTCCCTACTCCAATCTCATTACCTTTTTAAGCATTGATACTAAATCACACTCAAGGTTAATATTTGCAACAACAATCATATTTTGGCAAATATTAGGTATGTAATTGAAATTATGCTTCTTCAAATCAATTTCTTCTAGGTTTTCATCAGACAAGGGTGTCTGTTTGATGTGGGAGTATCATATATCAATCTGTTGATTTCATTGATTAAGCAATAAAGAAACTCCTTGGCCCTTATAGGTTAAAACATAGGTGGGAGGAGTAAACAGAATAGGATGCTGGGAGGAAGAGGAAGTGAGCTCAGACTCTGCTCTGCTCCTGGAGAGACTCGACAGCTCTGCTCTCTGGAGCAGAGACGCCAGGCTCTGCTCTCCCAGGCAGCTCTGACCCAGGATGGACATAGGCTAGAATCTTCCTGGTAAGCACACCTTGGGGTGCTTACACAGATGATTAGAAATGGGCTAGTCCAGGTGCGAGAGTTAGCCGAGAAGAGGCTAGATATAATGGGCAAGCAGTGTTTAAAAGAATACAGTTTGTGTGTTGTTATTTCGGGCATAAGCTAGCAGGCGGCTGGGGTGCTGGGGACACAGCCCCGCCGCTCCTATTTCAACATCTGTTAATGAGATTCTGAGATTTCTGGCGGTGGAGAGGGACTTCCTGGGACTTGGAGAGGTTTTATCCTGCGGTGGACTGAGATGAGCCACTCAGACATTCAGCATTAAATGACAAAAGAGAAGGGGAAACTTAACAGTGGGAAAGAAGCAGAGATGCTAGGGCAAGTGCATCATGGGTTTCCTCATCCATTCTGTTGAGCAAAGTCAACAAGGGTGAATGATTGACAAAGCAGTCTAGGAGGAGAGGCAGGTAGCTGGTGGTGGAGGTCAGGGCATCTTAGCAACTAAGGCTTCAGTGTCCTTGGCTCTTTCTAATTCTCTGTAATTCCACCATGTGGAAGTTTGGAGCCTTTCAGAAAATGGTTAGAAAAGTTCCTAGACTTGATAGCCGGTTATTTGGAGGGATTCTTTCATTAGACTCTGGTACGGAAAGGAGACTCTCCTCAGTTATGTGGGTTTAGGTTTAGATTAAAGCATAATTCTGTGACTGTTGTTTATAGAATCTATCTGCTTTAGTTAATTTCTAGAGCAAATGCTTACCCAAACCAATTTAGGGAGGGATTGATTTGGCCTGCACTTCCGCATTGTCGGTCATCATTGAGGAAAGTCAGGGCAGGACCTCAGGCAGTTCCTTAGGGATTAACTTGAAGTGGAGACCATGGAGGAAGGCTGTTTATTGGCTTACCTCCTCTGGCTTGCTTGATACTTTTCTAATATGGCCCAGACTCATCTGCTCAGGGGAAGAACCACTGACAGTGGCCTAGGCTCTTCCACATCAACCAGAGATCAAGAAGTGTCCCACAGACCATTCTGATGGAGAAAGGAAATTTTTTGACTGAAGCCCCAGGTGACTCTAGTTTGTGTCAAGTTGACAGAAACTAACTGGTACACTAGCTCTTCATTTGTACACCTGGCTTAGCCTCTTGAATCTCTATTCATCGTATCTGAACAAAGACGATAATTTAACACACCACAAGGGAACTTGATGTAAATTGCCCACAAATTGAGCGTTGGGACTATTCTTATGTGGTATGTTTGGATTTCCATCTAGATGCCCCCCATGCAAAAACATTAAGCTTATTTATTTATTTATTGGAAAATGTTTCAAAACATCATTATTTTGAAGTGGATTTCTCCATCCTTTTCCCACTGAGCCGAGACCAGAAAGGTATGTATTTCAGCTTTGCTGTAGACAGACTCAGGACAGAGACAGCCAGGAGTCCTGCGAGAGGAGGACAGGCCAGCACTCAAGGGATGATTCTGACATGGTTAGAAAAGCATGGGGGAGCACACTTAGGCTACTACCAGCAGCTGAAACCAGGCATTCAGGACAGAGATGTCCCTATCAAGGTTGTTTTGTCTTTTCCTTCTTTCTCTCCCTCTATATTTCATCCCTTCTCTTTTCCCAGGGAGGGGTCAGGACCTGGCCTGCTGGGATTTGAAGTACAGACCAGGCCTGGTGGCTGGGATAGATGCGAAGGACTGGGGCCTATGCTCCCAACCTAACACCTTTCCCCTTTTTCCCACTTCCCCTTTCACAGCCCCCCCATCTCCCTCTCTTGAGCTGCCTCACTCCAGCCATTTATGCTTCCTTAATTTCTGCACTGTCTCTGTGTTCTAATTCTCACATGTAACGATGCTTACTGTGTGAGGGGCCACAGGTGTGAGCCTCTTCCACCTTGACTGGAGGTCAGAGAGAGAGTTTGAGTTCATTTTTGCTCTTTCAAAGTTGTTGCCAACAGCCGTGGCGATAAACAAGAGATTCTGACTTAGGCTGTGGGGAATTCGTATTTTGGGTATAGAGATGGATCTGCTCCACCTCGACTGAAGGTCTGAAGGTCAGAGCATTCAAGTCTATTCCTTATATCATGTTAATGAAATCTGTTGCCTTGCCCCACCCCTTTTGGAGTGGGAGTCTATGAGTGTGTGTAAAATAAACGCATGTGGATTAAGTATTCACTGAATGTCCCTCCTGACGCTGTTCTGTCTTTCTGCCTCTTGTTTCTTTCATATCTTTGTTCCTTTTGCTTAACAATTGTGATCTTCACGCTCCTGCCCCGGCATGTACCGATTTCCTTGAGGCTGGTCTTGAACATTACTACTTTGATTCTATCATGCTTTATGACTGAAGGATGCAGTCTTCAGCAGTAGGTTCTTACCAGTAATTATAGCCCATTGTCTTTGTTCTTGTTTATTCCCTTGAACCAGAACAGAAACTATGGCTTTCTCAGTTTGCTTTCTTATACAATCCAGGACTACCAACTCCAGGATGGCACTAACCATGGCCGGCTGTGCCATCAATCATCAATTAATGAAGTGCAATTATTTACTTATTTATTATTTTTTAAACATTTCTCTCTTTCCTTCCTTTTGATTCATTTTACATTCCAATCACAGTTCTCCACCCCACCCCTTCCTCTGCCTCCCCTTGCCTTTCCCATAGCCCGCCCCACATCCACTCCTCTCAAAGGGTAAAAGGAAAAAAAATTCTCTTTAATTATAAATAAATAAATAAATAAATTAAATACCCTATGGACGGGGCTGGAGAGATGGCTCAGAGGTTAAGAGCACTGCCTGCTCTTCCAAAGGTCCTGAGTTCAATTCCCAGCAACCACATGGTGGCTCACAACCATCTGTAATGGGGTCTGGTGCCCTCTTCTGGCCTACAGGCATACACACAGACAGAATATTGTATCCATAATAAATAAATAAATGTTAAAAAAAAATACCCTATGGACATCCCTACAGGCCAATCTGACGGAGGCAGTTTCTTAGTTTAAGTTCTCTTCTCAGGTAACGCTGGCTTATGGCAAATTGACCAAAAACAAAAATAAAAACAATAAAAAGAACCCACAGAAAGTTACAGTAATAGTGTTTTGTTCAAAGGGACTCTTGAAAGTTAAGTGGCAAGTACTTATGCAAAGACTGCTCGGCGGTCAGACTGCATTTCCCTGCGAGTCACGTTTTTTTTTTCAGCCCCTTACATTCCATGGGAATAATTAACATTGTTTATTTATACGCCTCCCTTTTTGCTGTTCAACAAAAATATGAGTCCTCGCAAGGAAAGGGTTAGACTGTCTCCGTGACATGAGCAGCGAGGTGGAGTGTGTCCATGACTTGTTTAGTTTGGAATTTTAAAGTTCCATCAAGAATGAAGGTAAGCATAGAAAAGGAGCCACTAAGAAAACTGGAAAGAAACACTCAGTTTTGGAATGTGGCAGCCCTGTTTGATTTTAAATGTAGTTAAATATTAATTTTTGTTAAAAAAAAGTTCTTCTTCCTCCTAGAGGAGGCCTTTTTCTTCTCACTCTCATATGCTGACAGACTGTTGACTGGCCTTTCACACTAAATTGGTTGGAGGGAAAAAAAGCTTCAGATGACCCTATTTGCGTAAGAAAAAAAAAGTCTTCCAAACAACTCCCTTGTCGCCAGCATCAACAGCAGCTGAACACGGGCTGAGTTGTTGCACAGTGAGAATTATTCCTTTCATTTCATAAGCATCTGATGTTTGGGGCAAACGAGAGCCCTAGCTGGTTAAACATGATCAAAATAAACTAGCATCGCATTTGCTTATGGAACACATTGATTAAATCTCCTGCTGAGGTCTGAGGATACGTTTTGTTTCTCCAGAAAGGTTTTCTAAGAAGGGAGGACAGTTGAAAAGTCTAAGTTGATTGGGAGAGACTAAGAAGCATTTGAAGATCTTCTCTTTTCCAGAATTCCTTTCTGCTGATGAAACCCTGCAGCAAGTGTTCCCAAGCTGTTGATGACTTAAAAACAGAAGTCAAAGGGAGATGGAGCTTCTGTCAAGACCCATTCCAAATATAATAAAAAGGGAGTTGATTGGATGTCTCTTCAAGGCTCTGGATCAGCTCTCTTGTGCTTTGGCTGTTCTTTAAAATTGCAGGGACCGGGAATGAAGACTGAAGTTTCTGACTCTCCTTTGTTACCTATCTCGGCAGAAATGTCAACAGTTTGGGTTTCCCCGTAGCTCTTGTCTCAAGCCATTGCTCCTTCCTCCTTCCCTCCCTCCCTCCCTCCCTCCCTCCCTCCCTCCCTCCCTCCCTCCTTCCTTCCTTTTTTCTTTCTTTCCTTTTTTTTTTTTTTTTTTTCTTTCTTTCTTTTTCCTTTCATGCATTTCTTTCACCTTCAGAAAGAAGCAGTTCACAAAAGTACTACCTGTTATGCCCAAATCCATGAGTCCCCACAAAAGCCAACAAAGGAGACCTAGTCCCATATGTAAAAGCAAAGAGCCTGTATTTTAATCAAGTTTGCAAATTCGGTCTCTCCACATGTCCAACATATTCGAATATCCTGAGAGCCTCGAGCTCAATTAGAATTGGGTTTTTATAGTAGTAAAGGTGGGGGTGAAGGGTCTCTGAGGTTCAGGCTGACATTTGTCTAGGGTGTCCCAGTGAAGTGTTGGCAGGTGTCTCTATCTACAGTGCTTGGAATGCCAGGAATTTCCTTTGAATGGTCTGCTCTTGGATGGGGGTTGGGTAAGATTGGCCTCACAGGCATTGTCTCAGGGTAAACTATTGAGACTCCAGACTCCATTTAAATTTATCGATGGCCAGAGTCCCAGGTGATAATGGTTGGAAGTAAAAAACTTCCTTTGGATGACCTGCCCAGACTTAGTTTTCATGGCTGGCCCCCACATATGCATTTTATACTTTGTTATGTGCGATTAAGCATTGTTTTCCTGTCTGTCCCAGTGCTGTGACCTGTGGGTCTCAGCTTCCTCGTTTGTCCATGGGAATTGGACAAAGTTTGCAATGCTAAATACCGTCCCAAGATTCTTGAAGTTTAGCTGTGGCCTTGATTCTTAAGGCTTATTAGCCAGTTTTTTAAAATGTGAGACTAGTCCTGTACCTTACAAGACATTCAGCACCATTCTTTGCTTCTACCTCCTAGACACCAATTGTATGATATTCCTTTCACACCACTGAGCTGACAGAGAAAACTGTTTCCATTGTCAAGTGCCCCTGGGTGCGGACATCATTCCAGGATCTCAGATTTCATTGTGTATCAGAATATCCGAGATGTGAGTGCAAATGGGGGGGGGGGAGGCTTGATTCCACTTCGAAATGCAATTTTTTTTATTGTTGTTGTTAATTTCGTCTTTGGTAATACCATAAAGGTCAAAATATGAGAAACTAGATAATGAAGCATGGCATCCTGCATCCGGAGTTCCAGCATCAAAAAGGAAATTGACAAAAAGGCAAATTTGAGGTCCTGTCACAGATCTATCTGATAAGCCAGGAACTATCAAATTTGGGGTCCAAAACTTTTCGTCCAACTTCAAAAGGCGAGTCAGATTGGGCTTGCTAGGGAAGCATATCATCAAAAACCCTGTTACTCCAGAGTCTCATGAAGGTAACACAACATCCTGTTAGTCTCAGGAACATTCCCACACCACATGGAGCCCCACCTCCATGAGAGGCATAGTAGCTTTGGAGCTTCTTGTGGAACTCGCTCTGTAGAGCAGGCTGGCCTTAAACTTACATAGATCCGCCTGCCTCTGCCTCCTGAGTGCTGGGATTAAAGGTGTGCGCCGCTGCCACCTAGCACATGTGAGGCATCTCTAAAGACAGTGTTCTCAACCTTGGTTTGAGAATAGAAGCATCAGAGCGACTTTGGCAAATCCCATTGGTTAGGTGGTGTCATAGGTTAGGTTAGCTGTACCATACCAGTTAAATCCAGAATCCCTCAGAACTGGGACCAGATAAAAATGTTTACATTAATCAGGTCATTTTGGTGTTCTGAAAAATCTCAGGTGCTACCTTGTAATTGGAGGTTTCTGTCCTGTCCACCAGTTCCCAACTAATCACTCTGATGTTTAATATTAATTACAAACTGTTTCGGCTTATTAGCTCGGGCTTATTATTAACTAGCTCTTAAAACTTAAATTAACTCATTCCTATTAGTCTATGTTTTATCACGAGGCTTGTGGCACATCTTTGCTTCCCCAGTGGCTTCTAGCATCTCTCTGACTCTTTCCTTTTTCTCCCTGTATCTCTCTTTGGATTTCCAGCCTGGTTCTATTCTGCCTGGCTATTGGCCAAATCAGCTTCTTTTTTAACCAATGGTAATAAAACATATTCACAGTATACAGAGAGACATCCCTGTAGTGATATTTCATTTGTATTTTAATAAATAAAACTTTCCCGAAGTTCAGAGAGTAAAACAGCTCCACTAGTCATTATTACAGACTAGACAATAGTGACACACACCTTTGATCTAGTTTGTCATAGAAACCATGCAGTAGTTGTGCACACCATTAACCTCAGCACTAGAAAGGAATTTAAAATGGGAGGAGACAGCTCTTACACACATTCTTTTTTTTTAAAAAAAAAAAAAAAACTCAACCATTCTTCTTCTTTTTTAAAAAATTTTTTATGGTTTATTTAACTTTATTTTATGTGCATTGGTGTGAAGGTGTCAGATCCCTTGGAACTAGATCTTCAGACAATTGTGAGCTGCCATGTGGGTGCTGGGAATTGAACCCCGGTCCTCAGGAAGAGCAGTCAGTGCTCTTAACTGCTGAGCCATCTCTCCAGCCCTCTCACTCATGTTCTTATTCTGAGACTCTTGGAGGCAGCATAGTCATTTCTGACTGAGTAGAGGTAAGAGCCAGTGGCTGGCTGTTTTGCTTTTCTGGCCTTCAGGCTAGCTTTACATATTCAACACTATCTGAGTGAATTATCTGTCATTACATTGTGGCTGTGCACAAGTATGATACACAAAAGGCTTGAAAGCCATGTCCCAGTCGGGATCCAGCAGTTTGTTTGTGGACTGCTGATGGTAGGCTCTTGATTCTGTCAGTGTTTTTCTCCCAAGGTTTCTTAGCTCTGTCCTGCCAGAAGGCTCAGCTCCTCTGTTACTAGAGCACACTCAATACAACTAAAGATGGTCCACATTCTTAACTTGTATTAAGAATTTTGTGTTCATATCTGCATAGCTCTGTAAACTCCCTGAAATAAGGACTCTGGTATGACCATCTCTTCTTTCCCTCATAATAATACACCAGGGGTAGGCACTAAAGATATTAAGTTAATGACACACATTTAGTGACACAAATTTCTCCTATGTAGAGCTGAGATATGCAAAAGCATCTTGGCATTTGGTCTGTATCCCAAACACTACTTCTAACTGTGTGCTTCTAATCCTTCCCCAAGTGGATTTATACAGTTTAGACTCCAGTGTCTTCATCTGAACAGTTCATCATTAGGAGGAAAAGTATATGCTAATTCTGGAGCTTCAAGTCAAGCTCCAAGATAAGTCCCACACTGGAGCTCTGGCTTCAGCAGAAAGAGACAACTTAGACATATTAGAGAATTTGGTGAGAAAATAATATGTACATGAATCAGTTATATAGCCAGGAAGGTTCATGGCCAAAGTGCCAAAACTCAACAGAACGAACAAGGGAAATGGCATGACCCTCTGGCAACCTTCTTTCATAATTGCCATTTCACACAAAACCTTTCTTTGAGAAATTCAGATCAGCTGGACAATATATGTGGTTCTTTCCTATTGGTCATTCTCCCAGTCTTCGAGAGACTATGATAAGATTCTCACAGACAATTCTAGACAAGCAGAATTCCTACCAGGGAATTGCAGGCTGGACTCCAGAGTCTAGCACACACACATTTTTTCCCCTCTGAGTGTGGAGCCAAGGAGCAGAAAAGAGGGGAACACCTTGGCTATGAAGGTATTTATGACCCAGGAGAAGGGGAGGAGCAGGAAAGCCTCCAGCTAGTTCCCTGGACTCTGGCAGCTGTTTCTGTCAGAGTTCCCACTTCTAGATTGATGCTCATTGCTTAAGTCCCAGAGTACTGGGTTTGTTAAACTGCCTCTTTCTTTAACTCTCACAATAGGGATTTATGTTTAAAGAGCACTGGACATGTTGGGCATTTGGCGGCCTTAGAAGAGGTAACTGAGGCTCTGCTGCACAGAGTCACACATCTGGAAAACTGCCAGAAGCAGCTTCACCTTCCTCCAGAGGTCTGGACAGGAAACTCGGGTCATTTATCGTCCTTTCCTTAGCACACTCTCCATACACAGTGCAGGAACACATCCACACACAGCCAAAGGAGAAGGCAAGAGAGAGGGAGACCCTGCCCTCCTAGAGGGGGAGATTTTGCCTTAGAGGAGAGCAGGAAGCTTCTATTCCTGTGGCCCAGACTTAGGTCCATCTTTTGCTTATGCTTAGCTGTATAAACTTAGGCAAACCAAATCTACTCTCCTCAAATCTACTCAGCTGGCCTGAGCCCCTCCCTCTCCCAAGTGCGTTCCACAGAGGCTGAAATGGATCTTCATGTTGCCTCGGAGGGTGAAGGACTGAGAAGAGTAAGACTGCAGAATGCGACAGTGAACCTCACTTCCTCAAGTGCAGAAGAGACAGCAACACTATCCTCTTCTGCCACCCATAAGGGACCCCACACGCAAAACTTGTCCCTGGGGTTTGCCTCTCGTGGCGCTAGCTCTCAGGCCGCTGGAGCGCGGCTCGCGGAGGCTCGGCGGGCGGCAGGAGGAGCGTGTGAGTTGGAGGCGTCCCTTTAAGAGCGGCCAGCCGGGCGAGCCTCCGCCTCCAGGACCGCAGCGCGCCGCCGGTCACCTGGGGCTGTCGGGCAGCAGGCTCGCGGTGGGACCGGCGTGCTAGCTCGGGGAGCCGGAGCGGGGCTCGGACGCGAGGTGCGGCGGGGGCAGACACGGAGCGCAGCTGTTCCCGGGTGGGTTTGGCGGAGGATGCGGGAGAGCACGTGGGTGTCGCTGCCGCTGCTGCTGCTGCTGCTGCTGCTGCCCGCGCCGCAGTGGGGAGGCCCCCAGGACGGCCGCCCCGAGCCGGAGCCGGAGCCCGAGCGCGGTCCTCTGCAACCCTTCGATCTGCTCTACGCTAGCGGTGTGGCTGCCTACTACAGCGGCGACTACGAGCGTGCGGTGCGTGACCTGGAAGCCGCGCTGCGCAGCCACCGGCGCCTGAGAGACATCCGCACGCGCTGTGCCCGCCACTGCGCGGCGCGCCGCCCGCTCGCACCCCCGGGGGCCGGCCCGGGAGCCGAGCTGCCCTTCTTCCGAGCGCTGCTCGAGCGGGCTCGCTGCTCCCGCAGCTGCCAGAGACAGCGCCTGGGCGGCCCCGTGTCCCGGCACCGTGTCAGCGAGGACGTGCGCAGCGACTTCCAGCGCAGAGTGCCCTACAACTACCTGCAGCGGGCCTACATCAAGGTACTAAGTGCGTCTGCCTCTAAAGTCCGCGCGTCCCTTCCTAGGGCTGGCCCCGGGGCATTGCTCCCGTTCTACCTTTCACAGTGGCTGTCCTGTGCGTGAAAGTAGACGCCCAGAGACTAGATGGACTTGGGCAGGGTCCCCTTTGCTCTCTGTCTCAGCATCAGCTTCACTCGCAAAAGGGGGCTGGGCCAGTAACATTGTCTCTAAAGTGTGCTACATGTGCCTATTGGCTACCTAAAATGCTAAATTCCTTGTCATACCCTAATCCTGATTTCTCTTTCTTTTCCTGCGGCCCCTCCTGGTATGCAATCTGAACCTTCTAAGTTTTCTCAAGCTAAAAGGAAACATGGTCCCAAGCGAAGTTATTTCTCTTCAACTATAGAAGAGCAAAGAGAAAAGATGGGGGCAGCATGCTTGAGGCTGTATGAGGCAATCGCATTGAGAATATGGACTTTTGGGGGTTCTGTTTCAGGTTGTTAGGGGTTCCTCCCGTGCCGGTTTGCTTCACCTCAGATGCCCAGTGCTCTCTGGTTTTATTTGCATCTATTTAACTTCCGTGAAGTTACTGTCAAGAGGTATGCAATCCAACTGTCATATTTTTTGCACCCACAGTTTAAAAGACCTAACTGGATGCATAGCAGGCAGATTTAGAAAGAATTCCTTAGCCTCCACTTCCACAAACTCATGTTTCTCCAGTTCTTCCTACCTTCGACTTTTTGTCGAAGTGGGTGGATATATCCAGGTCTTTCCCACAGCGGTGGGAGGAGTTACTAACGTCACCACAGAGACCTCATCTCAGGGCTCCAGCGTGCGCAGTGCTGAAGTTCAGGAGTTGACTAGACTGGGTCAGGCAATGGGGAGAAAGCCAAATTTCTTTCCAGGACTTGTGACTTGTCTTTCTCCTGCTGTTTCCAAACGGTTTGTTAAGGCATGCATTAAGCATAACGTTGCTTTTTAAAAAGAGAGTGGTACAGTATTTCCTGTTCTTCCAGGTATCAAGTCAATTCTGGGAGAGGGCCCCATGAGAGTCAATAGCAAAAATATTCCAAGTTGGTTCCCAGAGCAGAGTGTGTGTGGTTGTGTGGTGTGACCCCCCCCCCCAAATGTATGATTCTCCTGGGAGTTTCAGCTGTGAGGGGAGATGATGTAGCCATTTTGTTGAAGGTTCTGTAGTACATGGTAGGCAGATTTTCTTTTCTCAAGAAGAAAAGGAAAAAAGAAGATGCATGCTTGTACTGGGTCTTCTGAAAAATAACCATGCATTCGTGCATGGTCACCATGGGTTGCTGTGGTTCTGTAGTTATATATTTTCATATAATATTAACATTCTTTTGTCTTCCTTTGCTCCTGTTCCGGAGATGGAGGTCAAAGAAGATGAAACCACAGGCCTAACAGGCCTTCAAACTTTTGTAGTGACCTTCATTCACATAACTGACAATTTCTGAAGAAGGAAATATGTTCCCCACTTTGGGAATTTGCTTGTTAATACCTAAAGGATACATTATAGTTTTTCTCTCCTCTGTGCTGCTTGGAAACGCTAGGGAGAAGCCTTTCCTTTGCTTCCTAGGGACACACACACACACACACCAGACCCACCATCATATAGGCTAAAACATCCAAAATAATAAAAGGCCATTCTTGAGCAATAAGAGCTTTGGATTGTGGGATTCAATGCAGGGTGATCAGCTCCTGTGTACTTGGATATAGTCATAAAGCCAGCCACGTGTTACTGAATTGCTTCTAATGTCTGCGACTTAGTTTGCACTTAGAAGTCTACTCCTAGGCCATATATATCTCTGAAGAGCAGAAGATGCCTCAGAGTTAAGGTAGCACAACCATTCTCAGTGAGAAGATAAACACACTGCGCTTGCTCTCAGGAGTAATATCCTCCTATATCCTGGGTCATGAGCTGCTGGTGGCAACAGATCCCTGATGCTCGAGCTGGAGAAATGAGAACAGTTGAAAACTGTAAACTCTGATGATCTCTTGAGAGACGAAGATTGGGATGCCCAGAAAGAGAAAGGGTCTTGGTCCTTGCCACCTGAGCGGTATCAGTTTAGCACGATTCGGTGAAGTGAGCCCAGGACCTAGGGTCAGCCTGGGCTCTGAGGCTAATGGACTCTAACCTGCGCTGTGCCCACAGCTGCTGCATGGCTCTGGGTTCTATTGAATGCTGCACTAGCAGGAATTATGCTGAATAATCGTAATTATTCAGTAATGGAAATCGTAATTGGACAGTTCTGGGATGAGTAGGTTTTTGTTCCCTGAAGTCCCAGGTACTCCTCTGTAGTGGTGTTGTATGCAGTCTCCCCAGAAGCCTGGCATGTAGGGGAATCTTCTGAATTGTTAGGTGGTGTTAGCTCTCCAGAGGGATGGTTGGTGTGTATGTTTGCAAAGACAGGGTAAGGCTCCTCCCAACTTAAAAATCTCTCCTTTGTAAGATATCGTTCAACCATAGCCTGAACCCTAAGATACACCTATTAATGTTACGTTTCTTGTGAGAGTGCACAATGGTTTCTCTTTGCTGCTGGTTAAAGCCTAAATAAAGAGTTTAACACAATCTCTCTGTCCTTTCCCCTATTTCCTCATGTCTGACACTTTGGATCTTAGCCTTGTTATTCTTCCAGGGGAGCTAAGATCGGAAGTCTAAGGCCACCATAGACAACCCCAGTTTCCCATTTCCACAGTTGCAAGGTAGGGAGATGCTAGACTACCGGCTTGGTTTGAGTTTAGTTTATGACAGTGTGGGGCCTGACTCAAACAAACACTACAGGCGCAATTATTTGCATTGTTATTGTGGAAGTCAAGGACTCCCCTTCTTTACAATGTTGAAGTCATAACTCTCCTAAAACCAAGAGAGACGTCTGTGAGGTTCTTGGTGTCCTTCCGCAGCTCCCAGCAGCTGTACTGAATGGCCTGGCAGAGAACTTTCCCCCTTTGTCTTTTTCTTTCATTTTAAAGTGTTTTTTTTTTCTTTTTTTTCTTTTTTTTTTTTTTTGGTGGGGGTGTTGAGACAGGGTTTCTCTGTAGTTTTAGTTTTGGATCCTGTCCTGGAACTCACTCTGTAGACCAGGCTGACCTCAAACTCACAGAGATCCGCCTGCCTCTGCCTCTCAAATGCTGTGATTAAAGACCTGTGCCACCACTGCCTAACCTAATTGATTTCTTGCTGTTTTGTACTTAAGAATTCTGGGTGTTGTTACAAAACCCCTTTCTCCTCTATCCACTTAGTTGGCTTGATTAGTTTTTCCTTTCTTCAAATTTATCTTTAGCCTTTATCACCTAAAGCTGTACTTCAGAAAAGCCTTAAACCACTGTACCTAAGTTATGAACATCTTCGGTTTTAAAAACAAACGCAAGGGAGAGATTTTTCTGTTCTTATCTGTGTCCTGAATTGTCCAGAATGGTTTTTCTGTATCTTTTTTTTCCACTGTTCCTAGCTTCTTAAAAAGAAACAGCCACAAACTAGCGCTGTTGTTTATTTTCTTACTTAAAGCATGTTTGCTCTTGCTTGTTTTGTCCTTGAGTTGGTGCTTTGTGAAATCTGACCTTTGTGTTTCTTCTTAGGATTAAGGGAGGGTGGGGGTGGTGTTTAATGTAAGCAATTCTGCCCCGCCTCCCATCATCTTCCAATCTCCTTATCTGGACCCATAATCTATTTGTGATTTGTACAGAAGAAAAAAAAAAGTAAGCTCAAGTTATTTCCTCACTCCAGTTCTGCTTTGCAGCTGCTTTCTCTTTCTGGACTGAATGCCTTCAACAGGAATTGAAAGCCAGAAAGGACCACTTCATGCCAGAAAGGACCACTAAATACGGCTGTTGTTGGTTCAGAAGCAAACCTTGTCCGGATCTGACATTTCAGTCTTTTTTCAAGGGTTTCTAGAATATGCACAAACACCCTTCAGAAGGCAAGGGTTTATCTGCTTGAAACACTATCCTGAAATATTAGTTATTATTCAGAAAATGAGGCTTCCCCTGCCTCTAAAAAGCCTTTCTTCTTTTGTCCTTGAGTCAGCAAAATATGTCACCACCCCATCCCACGTCCCATTTTTGAGGAAGGAATCCTGTGGAATTTATTGTGAAGCCAGTTGCTAGGTCCTGCGTGGTCATCCCAGATGTTTCCTTATCAGGCTTGTGCATCCCAAGTCTGCGCACCTCTGCCTCAGTCCACACTTGTAAGTGTTATAAGCCACAGGGGCTGACAGTTCAGTTAGATCAGAAGGGAGCAGCGACTTCTCAACCTGGGCCTTCAGGGATTCCTTTATAGATGTTAATAAAGGCAAGTAATAAAACTGACCTCCTTAGTTATTATTTTTTTTAAACAGACCGTATCTCTGGGAGTCAAAAAAATTCTGTCAGTAATTACTTGATTATTGATAGACTCTGAAGAGGTTGTTGTCCGGGAGCAAAGTGTGAATTTCTTAGAAACTTAGGTCTCAGGGCTAAGGAACTCCAGGTGAGATTCTTTTCATCAAATAATAGTGTTGGGGCATGAAAGCAGGAGAGGTCATGGTGTGATTCTAGAAATCCAGTCCAGCAAAGGCAGAGATGCTGACTATGGGCACTTAAATGCTTTGTCCGAGAGAAGCCCGAAGACCATGAAGGATTCTGGCCCTTCAACAACGTCACTAGATTGGCCCTAGATTGGTAAAGCAAAGCAGGGCAGCCATTGGGATTGTGGTCTAGAATACAGGCATTCAACCCTCTCTAGTCCTGTGTTGTTTTTTTTTTTTTTTCCCAAGCTCTACATAAAGGGCATAGTACCAGCCTATGGCTTCCTGTGGAATCTGTGGTGCTGTGAGATTGACCTCTTGCCTTCAGAGGCAGAGCAGAGAGACAGCAAGCCTTCCTGGACTCTGCACCCCTAGCCTTTCCATTCACAGGGTACATAATTCATTCAGCCAACCGTCGCAGTTGTCTGGTGGAAAATTTTGCATTTCTCATTAGGAGCAACAATTCTTTTCTTTTCTTTTTTTTCCATTCCACGTTCTTCCACATTTTTTTCTGCCTTTTAATTCATCCCTTCTTTCCTGCTGTCTGACTTCCTAACTAATTTCTCCCAGGCCTGTCCATCACTTGCCAGATGGATGATTGGAGGGAGCTTTCCGCAGGGTGTACTGGGCTCATGGGGCCTTTTGTGTTCAGTGCTGCAGAGGACTGCAGATTCTGGTGGGAAAGAACCGGGTTTGTTTGTACCCTGTTCTGCTGACTTGTGCTGTGTAGCTCTCTATACTTTCTTCAGGCATTGTCTTCTTGTTGGTCCACAGGATAAAAGCATGTCTGAGAGGGGAAAGTTAAGGTGATTCTTGCAGGAACAGCTAAACCAAGCAAGCTAGACAAGGAGGCAAGGTCAGCTTTCTGGCTCAAATATAAAGGAAAAGCATAGAGCCCCCTACTAGTGAGATACACAGTCTGAGCATCTCCGCTGAGCTTCCCTTTCTTTCGTGTTCCCCCCATGTGTTAGCCTTTAGCACGGACTGGAGAAGAGACTGTCCAGATCTACATCTTTCTGCAGCTCCTCCTGTCACACTCATGGAACGCTGTGCTCCAGCCAGCTGTTTTTACAGAGGAGAAAATGAAGTTGGAGGGAGGACAGGGCTGCTCAGGTTGAAATCAGTTAAACAGAAGAGCTGAGAGCTGAACTGATGGACCCGGATTCCCTCCCTCCTTTGTGATATTGCCCTGACCATTTTGAGTGAGACCTATGCTTCACTTCGGATGTATAAGACTTAAATGAAAACTGGCACATTTATAATACAAGTGTAAAGCACCTACCACGATAGAAATTAGAGGACTATTTTTATAGTGTCCCTGTGTGTTCTATTTGGGATAAGAAAAGCTACTCAGCTCTGGGATAGTAAACATTTCTATGAGCCTGACTCTCTCCCTCTGAGCTCTTGTCCTTCTTGGTTGCACCTACTCAATTATGTAGATTCCTCAAGCACTGAGATTCTAAGACAAAGGCTACCGAGAATGCTGTGGACTCTTAGAGTTCCTGTATCGGGTTGGGTCATATTAAAAGGACTTTTCCTGAAATTTGTGAAAGTTCACGGGAAAGGGAAGGTCTCCTCCAAGTGCTGAGCAGGAAGAACAAGCAAGGTGCCATGGAAGAAGAGATGACCTAGTGAGCCCATTCTAGAATGCTAGTTTCCAAGTAGCCATTTTGGATAAAAAGCAACCATTTGGAAGAAAATGTAGCCATTTTGAATTGAAGCTGCAACAGGGACCCCAAGTAAATATGAAGGAGGGCCTTTGATTGAACAGGAGCAGATGGCTGGCTCTCCTCCCCACCAGTCCTCTCCTCAGCTTTCCTCAGTGATGTCCTGCCATATTCATGGTGCCTCAGAGCTTCAGCGATCCTGTTTTACAAACAGAAAATAAGTCCCCAAAGAGATTGCAGCTGCACAAATTAGTGCAGAAACTCGATGGGAAAGTCAAAACCCAAGGTCTCAGACCCCTACTTCCGTGTCCTTGCCCTTGATGCTGCTTACCGGACACACACGGAAGAGTCTAAAGTAGCAAAAGACAACAGCGTGTCACGTGCATTGTCTGATTAGCAGGAGTCTCTACAAATAAAAGTCAAGGTTCCGTTGTGCAATGATGTCGGGTGTGTTACTACTCAGCCTGTTTCTGGGGAAGTCTTAGCAGTACCACCTGAGTCAGTGCTGTTCCCTGGTGAGCGAAGCGAGGGATCTTTGCTGGAAGAGAAAGGAAGGAGTCAGAGCCAGAAAGGGAAGGAGCCAAGATGTCAGAATTTCCAGAAGTCCGGGCTATCATAATGAATCCGCTGGAATTCGTCATCTGAAAATAATTGATTGGGTTTTGTGAAAGTGCCAAGACACTACTGGGGATTGCAGCATGAGTGTGAGGAGACTCAGGAAAGGGTTGGATAAAGGTAAAGAAACAATACACAAATAAATGAGTACTGAACCAAGAAGCATATGGGAGGTAATTGAACCAATCTTTATTATTCTTGCTTGAATGCTAAATATTTAGCCTTAACTCTGCCAAGATCAATAGTCTTGCCTGTTAAATACCAACACACAGTTAAGAAGCCAGGCACAGGGAATCCCTCCTCCACCAGATTTGTCTGGTTGTAAAAATCATCTCCAATTATGCTATCAAAGATTAATTCAGTAGACCCTATGAATTATTTTTTCACTGAAGCAAGATGTGCTTCCCAATATTTTAAGGTTGAATCTTGGATTACTCTCAGATTCTAGTAGATGGCACTTATAAATGACATCAGGGACAAAGACGTTCAGTCACTCATGGCTTCTATAGGATTTCTAAGGGGATTAATCCTGCAGTGGGACTGAGGGCAAATTTCAGGTCTGTAGGTTTATAAGCCAGGGTCTCTCAACCTCGGTTTAGAGAAGTGAAATTCCTCATACCAGGAGTGTTTCTCTTCCTCTTAGGGTGGTGAACAATATCTCTGGCCCTTAACTTCTAAGTAGTTGTCAGTAGCACACACCCCATCTTTTTAGTATGACAAGCACAGAATGTTCCCATACGTTGTATTCTGCAGAGGTCCCAATGGCTTCAAACTCAGAACTGCTGAAGTAACCCAAGCCATATACGGCATGACTGTACATCAAGGGTAGAAGATCTCAAGTCAAGCTGTGGCGGTGGATACTTGATGACCTTGTGCCCACTGATGAATGTTTATGAAAAAGTTAGCTACAGCTTGCCATCATGCTGAAGGAAATTCACTGGAAACAGACTTTCTCCTTTAGCTGAGGATCACAGGGTTAACATATCCTGGATGGTCCTGCCTCTCTGCCCTATTCAGACAGAAGAAAAGAACAGAGCTTTTACATTTTTCTCTGCTTTTCATCCCAATATGTTGTTTAAGTGATGCAAACAAACACCTCTTGGTTGTGAACTCTAGACTCCAGAACATTTTGTGTGTCTTCCTACATACCATACCATCCCATCCATCCATCCATCCATCCATCCATCCATCCATCCACACACACATCTCCTTCCTCTTGGAAGTTGCCCAAACAGTATTCTACTGTGACTCTTTAATCTCTTGCATTTAGATGTGTTGTCTTAGTAACTAGCTTAAGCAAGCTGAAAAGAGAATTAAACTTACAGACGTTTTAAAGTGTGGAAAATCAGGGAGCTTGGGGAGGGAGAGAGAAAAACATGGTGGGGGCAAAGCAGGATGCAGAGAAAAGAAAAATGAAATAAAAGACATCGTAAGGCTGCAGATTAAAAAGTGAACCAAGCCGGGTGTCTGGGGTAAGAGGAGGCTGCTCTGAGGAGCATATGGATGTTGCATGTTCCAATATGCCTGTCGCTGATAAAAGCAGGGACTCAGAGACAGGCACAGGGCTTCACCCAGTCCTGTCTGACCACCATCTCTGCTCCTTTGAGAGAGTTCAGCCCTGGTGAGCCAAACCAGAGTGGCTAAACCAGTTTCCTCTGAAGAGGGAAAAACCCCTCTTGAGGGAGATTCCATTTGCTCAGCATATTTACCAAATGGCATACTCCCCCTCCATCCAGACAGCAAAACAAACAGCGCAGGGAAAGACTGACCCTCCCCCTCTCGCTCCCCAAAAAGCTGGCTGCTAACTTACATTAAAATACCCTTCTTTTCCAAGCAAAGAATTAAAAAAATATATATATTATTGAGCCCTTTTAGGTGTAGCTTTCTCTTTGGGTCCCGGAGTTAGGAAGAATAAGGTAGTTGTCTGTCTTCCAGAGGGTCACAACCTGGTGAAGGTTAAAAGAGGCAGAGGTGGCCCTGTGTGCAGAAGCAGTAGCTGTGTGTGCACAATGTATTTGAAAGCAGTGGGATTAGCTATGGAAAAAGAGGCAGAGGTGGCCCTGTGTGCAGAAGCTGTAGCTGTGTGTGCACAATGTATTTGAAAGCAGTGGGATTAGCTATGGAAAAAGAGGCAGAGGTGGCCCTGTGTGCAGAAGCTGTAGCTGTGTGTGCACAATGTATTTGAAAGCAGTGGGATTAGCTATGGAAAATGCTTACAAAAACAAACAAAACAAAATTACAAGAGACAACAAAACAAAAAACACAATGTCGTACAAGAAGGAAGTTAAAAAAATAATAGCAACTTAAACATTTTGATAGAAAAGAAGGAATGAGATTCTGTTTTTTTTAGTAAGAAGTAGCTCCAGGCTGCACACAGCCATTTAAACTTGGGACTCCAGAGCTGGTGAGACTTAGGCAGGGAGTGAGTTCCAGGCTGGACTCTGACTCAGTAAACAAAACAACAAACAAACAAACAAACAAAAAAACAAGATAAGATAAGAATACAAGCAGTCTAAAAACTAAATTTGCTGGGTCATTTTTTCTTAAAGAATAAATGCACTTCTGTGGGAATTGGGAGGTGGGAAGGACCTGGAAAGAATTGGAGGAGGAGGAACAATGTCAGAATATATTATATGTACAACTCTATTTTCATTAAAAACGTCTAGTGATAAAGGATGAATTTTAGAGAATTTGACTTGTAATTATAGAATATATTACTTCAAAGTAATATATATCCCAGTGGAATATAGATTTAGTGATTGTTTTTTAATTTGTTAAAGGAAATGTCATTTACCATTTCAAGTTTCCTTAGAATCTTGAAAATAGCGATTTTTCTTTTTATGACTTTTTTCTTCTCCCTTTGTGAGTCATAGTCTGTACCTTTATGGAGAACAATAATTTCTAGCTCACAGAGAGGATGGAAGGATAAAATGGGAAGGTATTTGAGGAGCCTCTTTATGGAAGATATATATGTATATCTTGAGGGGGGAAAGGAAGGAATGAAAGGATATCACCTGTTATCCACAGTGATGCTATGAAAAGGTGACCAGAGGGAAACCTGCCTTCCCCTGCTGTGTGCACGTGAAAAGGCCACAGGGAATTCTGCTTTATCAAAGTAACCATGCAATTATTTTTGTGCTATGAAAGGTAAATATATATTTATCTTGATATATATGCACACACACATATATATATACATATATATATACGTATTTATATATCTATAAAGCCATTAAACCGGTGAAAGAATCTTTTATGCATGTGATGCAGAATCAGACCATAGAAAACACAAAGACCACTTATCAAACTCTGAGAACCGTATCAGATAATCTTCTTTATTTGCCTTGTTTGCAAAACAGTTTATGAAGAAACTTAACATGCCAAAACAGACATTAAAATGTCATTGAAGACAAACAGCCAGATTTAGCTTTGAGGAATTTATGACTATAGGTTATTAGCAATACTAGATATCAGTTATTAACTACTCCTGTGCTCCAGGTATGCTGCATTCTTTATGAGGATTTTCTTACAATAAGCTTAAGATAGACGTTCTAGTGAATCTTCCCTTTGCAGTAAAGATACTGAGGGTGAAAGATGAAACAGCCCTGCCCACCGACCTCCAGATGGCAGGGCTGGTACTGAGCTGAGCTGGAATCTGAAAGATTCCAAGTATTTCTGGTCACAAACTCTGAGTTCTTGCACACCTTTTTTTCTTTTTATTTCTTCTTTTCTTGTACAATACATCCAAACCGCAGCCTCCACTCTCCTAGTCACCACCCCCCCCCTCCTCCCAGCCTCCCTGTCCCCTGGATCCACTGCTCCTCCATTTCCCTTCAGGAAAGAGCAGGCCTACCAGGGATTTCAAACAAGCTTGGCATAACAAGATGCAATAGGACTAGACACAAAACCTCACATCAAGGCTAGATGAGGCAACCCAGAAAGAGGAGGAAAGGCTCCTGAGAGCAGGGGAAAGAGTCAGGACACCCCCTAACCCCCCTGTGAGAAAGTACCATAAAAACCCAAGCTAAACAACCACAGCTTGTATGCAGAGAACCTGGCCCAGAACCATGTAGGCTCTGTGGTTGTCTTTACAGACTCTGTGGCCCCCAGTGAGTACTGCTTAGTTGATTATGAGAGCTGTGTTCTGGTTTCCTTGACTCCTTTGCCTCCTATAGTCCTTCCTTCCCCTCTTCTGTAGGATTCCTGAGCTCCACCTAATGCTTGGGTATGGGCTCTGCATCTGCTCACGTTAGCTGCCAGAGGAAGTCTCTATGATGATGACTGGGCTATGTAACCATCCATGAATATAGCAGAATATCATTAGGAATAATTTTGCTGGCCTGCCTTCCTTCCTTCCTTCCTTCCTTCCTTCCTTCCTTCCTTCCTTCCTTCCTTCCTTCCTTCCTTCCTTCTTCCTTTCTCTCTCCCTCCCTTCCCTCCCTGACCTTCCCTTCCTTTCCTCCCTGACCCTCCTTTCCTCCCCTCCCTCTTTCTCCCCCTTTCTTCTTTCCTTCCTTCCTTCCTTCCTTCCTTCCTTCCTTCCTTCCTTTCTTTCTTTCTTTCTTTCTTTCTTTCTCTTTCCATCCCTCCTTCCCTCCCTCTCTCCCTCCCTCCATTCCATTCTTTCTTTGTCAGTTGTGTGGGGTCTACCCTGGGTCTCTGAGCCGTCTCACTCTGGTTCTCATCCAGGCAGTGCCAGTTGTGGGCTTTGAATTATACCAGTCACTGATTGGCCACTCTCACAAGTTTTGTTCCTCCTACAGGCAAGATAGATCAGATTGTAGGTCATACGCTTTGTGCCTGGTTTGATGTCCAGTCCCACCCCTTGGAGTCTTGCTCGCTTATAGAAGATGGCCGGTTCAGGCTCTGTATCCTTCATTACTTGGAGCCCTTGCTAGGGTCACCCTTAGGTTCCAGGAAATTTCTGCTGCAGTAGGCTTCTACTCAATGACCCCCAATTCCAGTCAGCACTCCCGGAGCTGTCCCTTGGTCCCTTTCTCCTTAATCCTGTCTCCATGCCCACCTGCCCTCAGTCCACCTGCAAAATTTATTCTATTTCTTTGCATCCTCCTGGAGTTCTCCTTGTTACTTAGCCACTCTGGGTCTATGGACAGTAGCATGATTATCCTTTACTTAACAGTTAAGATCCACTTATAAGTGAGTACATAGCATATTTGTCTTTCTGGGTCTGGGTTGCCTGGCTCTGGATGGTTTTCTACTTCCATCCATTTGCTTGCAAATTTCGTGATGCCATTTTGTATCTAGCAGCTGAGACATACTGCATTATGTAAATAAATGACATTTTCTTTATCGATTCTTTGTTTGAGGGATATCTGGGTTGTTGCTCTAGGTGAAACTATCATTTCACCAACATGACACCTATGGCCCAGAAAAGAAAGAAGACCATTCTCATGGTCATAGTAAATCCAAGATAAACTGGAAGCTGGAACCAGTGCTTCCTCTGTAGCAAAACATTCTCTCTAGTGACACAATCACCAGTGATGTTTTTAATTCTTCATTGGTGTGTGTACATGTGTGTGTGTGTAGCATGTGTGGAGGTCAGAAGAAACATTTTTTTTTCCTGTAACCTTTGCATAGATTCTGGGTATTGAATTCAGGTCTCCAAGTTTATGTGACAAGGATGTCTGCCCATCAATCTGCCTCACTGGCTCTGATGTCTTTTATTGAGATTTGTTAGTATACTTGTAATGTTAGCCAAGATGGTAGAGATCTATGTTTATTACTGCAGACATTGAAAAATAGTTTCTTGAATAGCTTCTAGCCCATGAATATATGTGGTTCTGTAAAGAGGCTAAAGGAATGGAGAACAGACTTCTTTCCAGCAAGAAAAGATTGATTTTTTTTTCAAGGTCTGATCATTTATTTGTTACCCTTACAGACTTATTTTTGACTGGACTCAGACTTAGAAGTAGAAGCTCTCAGCGAGGACAGCCTTCGCCTCTTGGCAATCTGTTCCTGGCGCTTTTCTTTGGCTTCCTTCATTATCTTGGCCAAAAGTTTAGCATATTCTGCAGCCTCCTCCTTGTTTTTCTTTGTTCGTTGCTTCTTCAGAGCAATACGCCGGCGTTTGTGTTGCAGAACACGTAGAGTCACAAGACGCTGAATCTTGGGTGCCTTGGTCCTGGGCTTCTTACCTTCTTTGTTTAAAGGCTTTCTGACAACGTACTGGCGGACATCATCTTCTTTAGAAAGATTAAAAAGCTTCCGGATTCTACTAGCTCTTTTAGGTCCCAACCGACGAGGCACAGTAGTATCTGTCAGTCCAGGAATATCCTTCTCTCCTTTTTTTACAATAACCAAGTTGAGAACACTCAGATTGGCATCCACAATGCAACCTCGGACAGATTTGCGCTTTCTCTCTCCGGTTCTCCTTGGTCTATAACAAGAATGCCCCTTACTCAACAGCAGGCGCACTCTGCCATGGGTCAGGACACCTTGTTTCATGGGAAAACCTTGTTTGTCATTGCCGCCACTGATTCAGACCACGTAACCCTTCCACTCTTCACCCAGGGCATCGGCAGCCACTTCCGTGGCCATGCGCTTCTCATAGAAGGTTCGAAGCTTGCGTTCATCGTCCACTTCGATGAGTTTTTGGCAGCCGGTGGCTGGGAAGGAGATATTCAGCTTCATCTTCGCACAGCCGACCGCCTAGGAGGCGCCACGAAAAAGAGAAGATTGAGTTTTTTAATTGCTTGACAAGTAATTACACAAGTTATCTAACCATCTGCTGCTCCTCCGTCTAAACAATTAAATATGTTTCTTGTAAAGAATTCTTTATTTAAAACTGCTGTTCCTTTTTAAAATGACTATTATATGTTTGCTTTTATAAAGTATTTGTTGTTCAATTTTAATTACATTTAATCCCTTTGTAAGTTTGGAAGACACAGAAGGGAAATACCAATATTTATATATAAAACTTACTTATGTGTTATTGTCATATTTGATATTTCCTTGATTTTCCATGTACTCATAAACATACTTCATGAAATACAACATGCTTTTATTGGTGACAACACTTTTCCTAACTTATTGTATCTCAAACATTAAAATGTACACTTTTTTCTTATAATTCCTTTTACAAATGTCAAAGCATGCAACAGTGTGAACTCTGAATTACATGTTTTCTGGGTAACCCTTTCCATTGGTTGTTTCCAGTTACTGAATATTATGAATAAAACTGATATGAACATAGTTTAGCCAGCGTCCTTGTCGTAGGAGGAAGTATCTTTTGAGTATATGTCCAACAGTGGTATAGCCGGGTCTTGAGGTAGATCGATTCACAATTTTTTGAGGAACCACATGCTGATTTCCATATTGACTGTACAAGTTTGCATTCCCACCAGCAATAGTGGAGCATTACCCTTGCTCCCAGACATCCTGAGCTGTCACTTGTGGTACTGATCTTAGACCATCCTGACAGGTGTAAAGAGAATTCTCAACGTAATTTTGATTTGCATTTCCCTGATGGATAAGGCTGTTTAACATTTATTTGTTTCTCAGTCAGTCGAGATTCCTCTATTGAGAATTCTCTGTTTAGATCTTCAGTCCACTTTAAAATTGGACTGAAGTGATTCACTGTCCAAAGATGAGGACTGAGTGACAGGCATACTGGGAAGTCCTTTCTTCCGCTCTCTTAATGTCCTTTCTCTCCTTTGCGTGCATAGTTCATGTAATATTAGCTCATGATTTTTCTCCATAGGTACAGTTTTTGCTCCACATATCAGTACACTAAAGAATCTGAAGCTCTGGAGCTGGGTAAAATAGAAGAGCACTTAGAGATCATCTGGCTCAGAACCGCTCTTATTAGGGTTTCTCTTAAAGCCCTCCTTTTGGTTAAGAGCCCTTCAAGCAGCAGCTGAAAAGAAGATGTGCTAATGTTTAACTCTGTGGTACTTTGATGTGGCAGACAAAGTAGGCCATTTTCAAGAGACAAAGCTGGAGTGATAACCGAGAAAACAGTGGCATGTGAGAAGCTGTTGAAATGGGCGAGTAGGCCAACAGAAGACAAGGGACAACCCAAACCTCAATTGCTCTGGGCCTTAGTGACACTGAGGAATCAAACCTTGTTCTCAGAACAAGGTCCTGTTTAATAGGAAAGTTGCTCCCTAGACTAGCAACTTTCCTAAGATGTGGCAGGATGTTTCAGAAGAACATCAGACATGAGCCAGTCAGATGCTAACAGGGAGGTCATGTTTAGGTCTAAGAATTTAATGATGTCAAAATAGGTGAGGTTTTCTAATGTAGCCTTAACAGTACTCCGTGGTTCCAAAATTTCTTCTTTACCCACACATGGAATCCTTAAAGACGTCCATATTGGAAAGACTTATAGTTTTGTATCTCATTTTTCAGTCTGCTTAGTATAACCCTTTAGATAAGTCACCAACATACTCTCTGCAGGTAATCTACAAGATTCAAGAAAGAAATTGGATAAATAATACCAAGACATTAAAGCATTCATAGGGATCTACCTTCTCAGAGTAGTAACAGGATCTGCCTGTGTGATCAGCAGACCTTTGACCTCTGACTCAATCTTGATGACAACCGAAGTAGTTTTAGTCATTACAGGGAAGCCTGGAAGCTTTAGGTTAGATGCTGCATTCCCTGCAACCGACCAGCCATTCCTGTGTAGAACTGTGTGTATACCCCTCTTTAGAATAGACGAAGAAAATCATTCCTATTCTGACTTGCTTCCTTTGTGTGCTCTGCTGATCTAATACCTTTGAGGTATGATGAGATTCTATGGTTTAGCTCCCAACCCTTTTCCCCCAATTCTGATCAGTTTGACATGTGCGTGGCAAGGGTGTCTGGAAGATAGTATGTATGAGAATATCCAAGTGATATTAAAAGAATATTTAAATGACATCCTATCTGGATGTTAAATTTGTACCTAATATGAATTAGACCTTGTTAGAGACTACTTTAAAACATCAACATACAGAATTTTATGAACGATATTGAAGTAGTATATTTGCTAGTCCCTTTTTATGCTCTAAATCTCTTCCCACAGTTCCAGTTGGGAAAGGGTAGATGTTGGATACCAGCATGGGACAGAGTGAGGGTCAATGGCAGGAGGTGAGGGGAGTGGAAATCGAAGGGAGAAGGAACATGAAACAAAATTCTGGGAAGAAAAGTGGTGGGTGAATGGAACTAGAAACCCATGCTCTCGCAACACCATGCTGACACCAACATGTGTTGGCATGCCCGCTCCCCCGGGTTATCTTGCTATGGTGCGCTGGCTGTTTTAACATGTCAGAAGTTTCAGCAGCTATGACTAACTAACCCTGGTCCTTAGACAGGAGAGGACATGTGTTGTGGAATATTAATTTAGCTATGTAAAATGAGTTATACTTGTTTGTAGAATAGTACTTTAGCCATGCAAAGGTATGCTGTTTTGGTTATGCTACATTTGTTTAATTATGTAAAGATGTGTTGCTGTTTCACAATGCCTGCTTAAGGTACTTGATTGGTTTAATAAAAAGCTGAACAGCCAATAGCTAGGCAGAAGAGGGGTAAGTGGGGCTGGTGGGTATAGAGAATAAGTAAGAGGAAGAATCTAGGCTCAGAAGAGGGGCAAAGGAGAAAGAGAAGGAGAGAGCCAGGGACACCTAGTTAGGCAGCTGCCAGCCAGCTGTGGAGTTGGAGATGCAGGATGAAAGGTAAGAAGCCCAAGGCAAAATGTAGGTGAAGAGAAGCAGGTTAGTTTGTTACAAGTGCTAGTGGAACAAGATAAGGCCAAGCATTCATAACTAATAATACATCTGTGCCATGATTTGAAGGCTGGTTGGTGGCCAAAAGAAAGCCTGCTGCAGGCATGTTAAGGTATTTTCCTCTTCAATTGTTTTTGCTGGCATTTCTAGATGCAGGCTTCTTCAGGTTTAAGATACAAAAGCAAAGAGGATTCAGGAATCTACCTCTATGTTCATCAGGTGCTATGGTCCCTAGCAAGTCCATCTTGTTTCCTATTTTAGGTTTCTTTTTCTGACTGTACACTGTGCTTTGTCCAGAATTTTTTGCTGTGCTTAAGAGGAAGTCTTAGTAAAAAGTTGGTTTGTTCCATCATTTTCATAACCAGAAGTCTGCACAGATTTTGAAAGACTTGATGATGATAATGATGATGATGACAACAAAGACAACGGTGGGGGTAGTGCTGATGGTAATACTCTTTGGAATAGATTTCTAGGATTCTAAATGGGGTTACTAATAATAGTTTCTCTCTCTCTCTCTCTCTCTCTCTCTCTCTCTCTCTCTCTCTCTCTCTCTCTCTCTCTCTCACACACACACACACACACAGACACACACACAAAACTCAGTCCCAGAGTCTTTCTGATATTAAACTCCTCCAGCCAGTTTAGATCAGAAGCACTAAGCCAGCTCTGGGGAAGTGGATTGTGTCTTAGCTCATGGAAGGATCTGAAGGGAATTCTTCTTCACTCCTGCTTGAGAAGTATCAACTTCTGCTTTCCCCTGTTTTAGAGCTGTAGGCCAGGCTTGACAGGAATGAAATCTGTGAATTAATTCTTCACAAATGAATGAATATTTGACCATACTAGTCTATTTTTCCAACGGAACAGTTAACAAAGACTTGATAAGTAGGGTTGGTGGTGTAGACCTGCATCTTTTTTTAAATTTTTTTTTATTTTTTTATTGAGAAAACGAAAAAAAAGTTTCCGCCTCCTCCCAGCCTCCCATTTCCCTCCCCATCCTCCTACCCTTCTCCCCCTTCCCTCACTCCTCTCCCCCTCCTTCTCCAGTCCAAACAGCAGTCAGGGTTCCCTGCCCTGTGGAAAGTCCAAGGTCCTCCCCCCTCTGTCCATGTCTAGGAAGGTGAACATCCAAACTGGCTAGGCTCCCACCAAGCCAAAACATGAAGTAGGATCAAAACCCCATGCCATTGACCTTGGCTTCTCATCAGTCCTCATTGTTCGACATGATCAGAGAGTCCGGTTTTATCCCATGCTTTTTCAGTCACAGTCCAGCTGGCCTTGGTGAGCTCCCAATAGATCAGCCCCATTGTCTCAGTGGGTGGGTGCCCCCCTCGTGGTCCTGACATCCTTGCTCGTGTTCTCCCTCCATCTGCTCCTCATTGGGACCTTGGGAGCTCAGTCCAGTGCTCCAGTGTGGGTCTCTGTCTCCATCCATCACCAGATGAAGGTTCTATGGTGATATGCAAGATATTCGTCAGTATTGCTATAGGATAGGGTCATTTCAGGTTCCCTATCCTCAGCTTCCCAAGG
>NW_026067993.1:679808-707292 GCF_014885135.2 Alexandromys fortis
TGGGATGTACTCACTCATAATTGGTTTCTAGCCATAAATAAAGGTCACGGAGTGTATACTTGGTGAACCTAAAGAAGCTAAATAAGAAGGTGAACCCAAGGAAAATCATATAGTTATCCTCTTGGCTATGGGAAGTAGACAAAATTGCCGGGGAGAAAATTGGGATCTTGGGGGTGGGGTAGGAGGGGGATAAGGGGGGATGGGGAGAGAAAAGTGAGAAGGGGAAGAATGGGGGAACTTGGGGAAACAGGATGATTGGGATAAAGGAAGGTTGGATAGGGGAGCAGGGAAGCAAATATATTAGTTAAGGGAGCTACCTTAGGGTTGGCAAGAGACTTGAACCTAGACCTGCATCTTAAGAGTCATGAGGATCACTCAGCTCAAGAGGCCAACCCAGGCAACGTAAATCTGGTTACATCTGGGGACATTGTTCAGTAGTCCTTGCCCAGCATGCATAAGGCCCCAGATTCTATTCTTAGTACTTAAAAAATAAATAAACAAACAATAAATCAAGGACAATGACTCTCCATGTCTATAACAGATATTGGCTCTTTCTCTCTCTGTCTCTGTCTCTGTCTCTGTCTCTGTCTCTGTCTCTGTCTCTGTCTCTCTCTCTCTCTCTGTGTCTGTGTAGGAGGGGAGTAAGCAAGGGAAGAGGGCTAAGAGCAATTCACCTTCACTCAAAACCAGTGAACAGTTCACCTAATATATTATATATGGCATAATGATTTAGATTAGGAATAAGAAAAATAATGTTTCCAAGCAATGATTTCTGACATACTGTCTCAGGGTAAATGTAGAAGTGTGATAATCAGTACTTTGTAAATTTTAAATTCTTGCATGTATTTGATTTAAATTGGTCTAATGAGGTAGCCTTGGTACTTGGTAGAATTTCAAAAAATACTTACTTACTTTGAACTATCCATTCTCACAGATTCCCTGAAGAATTACATATTTTTAAATATTTAAATTAAAATATTCTGTGCACTTGGTCACAGTTCTTAAAAGATCCTTCTTGAGCAGAGACAGTAATGTGGTAAATGGATTTGTGATTAATCATAGTGAGCTGGGTGAGATGCCAGGTTAGGACATTCTGACTCTGATTTTATAATAACCTGCCACAAGTTCTTTTGTACTTAACTGCTTCATTACTTTAGAATCTTCGTTTATAATTGACTTTGTGTGGTAGTTGGATCAAATTCAGGTCCTTGAACATGCTGAGTAAGTTCCCTGCCTCTGAGCTACATCTCCAGTCTGTGTCTTCATTTGCAAAATGGGGTAACTGGAGTGGATAATCTTGGGATTCACTACCGAACTCAGGCTATTTTAATACTTGGCATAAGATTTCCTCTGACAAACAATTCTTTGCATGTTACAGATCTGTGCTCTTCAGTTGGCTCTTAACAAGCCCCCATATCCTGCCCTTTACAGCATAAAAGTGTTGTTTAGATACTAAGAATGAGTAGAGAGTTATGGCTTGTCACAGTGGAAGTCAGCTGTGGAGCGGTAGGTACCTTGTACTCTAACCAGAGAATGGTGGAGGTCTTTCTTTATTGCACACAGTGTTTTCTCCTGTCCGATGTTCCCCAGTACCACTTGGAAGGGGAACTTGTCTACAGGTTCATTGTTTTTACCTTCTAATCCCAATGCATACTAACTTTGTGATGCTTTTCCCAAGCAGCTGTGCGATTTTCATTAATGTAGCTATTTTTGCTACATTGCTGCCCCCCAGCCCCCCCAGCTTTAGCCAGTTACACAATTTTTAGTTCTGCTATCTATTACTACTATAGTCTCTATTATCAGACTTGCAACTAAGAAACACTGTGTGAGTTTAACCAATGTATATATAGCAACATATAAAGGTAATATTAACATTGCAAATTTAATAAAGCATTGACATCTGACTATATAGAACTAACAACATAAAATGTTTCTTGGTAGTTAATTGGTGGCTATCAATCAACTGACAGTAGAAGCTCCTGACGAGCATGTGTGAGTTTTACAATGCCATAATTATTGGAAGCTAATGAGATTGCTTTGAAAATCATAATAAAAGCATGCACTTCAAATGTGTGCAATATACCTGTATCGAGTATCTCTTTACCTCTGAAATTGTTGGCGGTCCATACAGTAAGCCATGTTTGACTGCATTTGCTGCACGAGTTTTCAGTGAGGACTGAAGAAAACGGATTTGACCTGTTCAGGACCCTCAAGCCTGCCATGGGAAAGTCGGAACAGGATCTCACTCCTGGGAGTCTTATTTTAATGATAGCTTCTTCTACTTGGTAAAGTAATTTTGATGAGTTAATGAAATGTTCCTTTTTATTTTTCAGAACATCAACTTGCTCATTTCTACTTAAGTACACTGCTTAAAAAGTTCAATAGATGTGGAATAATTTCCCCACTACTTCCTAGTTTACATAAACCAGATATGGCTAGTTTACATAAACCAGATATGGGTAATGGAGATATAAATGAACACAGCAGTTTCTATTTGACCTCCTTTAACACATTCCAGACTCGTGAATGCCTGTATTCTTGGGACAGGCGTAGACACAGAGCTTAGAACAGCACTTGGGGAATGTGTGTTAGGTGGGGGGAGCTGCATGAGAAAGTGGTTGGGTAGACTATTTGTAGCTTCTTGCTTTGAATTCCTATGGTAACATCCACTCCCCAGAATTATCTAGTGACGCCTGAGAAAGTGAGCAGTAAGAATTGGGCATTCAAATGAGTTGTTCTAGAGGGCATGCGTGAGACAGAGTAAGGAGCTCTGAAAGTCTGCAACAAGAGTTCCCAGGCAGCCCATATCATCGTAAGGGTCTCAGTTCTCTTCAAATTCTAAGAAGTGTGTGTCCTAGTTGTGTGTGCACATGCACATGAGATTGTATGTGATCATGTGTGACTGTGTGTAGCCCGTTTGTGGGTGTGTCGGTCTCTGACTAGCTTCTTTACCGCATGGTGTGTGAGAACTCAGCATCATGACTTCTGACTGTCGGTAGCCTGAAAGGAGTGAACACCGGGAGGCCCAGAGCAGTCCCTGTCGAAGTCACACAGTCAGTGAATCGGGATGTGAGCTAGGTGACCGAGCATGCAGATCAATCCTCACTCATCCTAGGCTTATGAATAGGAGTGGTTGGAGTGGATAAGACAGTCGCCTCCCGCATTTGCCTCATGCTGTGAAATCAGGAACTATGCTAACATAGCTGTCTTCAGTGCCTCACGAGAGAGCCGGCAGAGGAGGTTGAGAGTCAGAGTCAGACCCTGAGAGCAGCAGAGAGGTGTGACTCGGGAGAGGATTGCAGACTCAAGACCAACCTTCTCGCCAAAATGTCACAATTGCCATGGGTTCTGATTTGAAGTACTTTGTAGACACAGAGCGGCAAAGTCGAATATGTTTCCATTTCAAGACCCTCATAATGCTGTTTCTGAGAGTGTCTATGCTCGGTGTGGTGTTTCCATGCTACAGAGATCACAGCTTTGTCTGCAACATACTGTGCACTATATGACTATATATGACTGCATGACTATGTATATGAAACATCTAGAATGCACAATATAGAAAGACAGAGAGAGTAAATAACATTTTCTGAGCCTTGACTAGTGTAGGAGGTTTGAATATAACTGCATACAGGAGAATAGGGTTTTTTGATGAAAAAAATTATAAAATTATATTGCAGAGATGTTGTATAAATCTCTGAGTATGCTGATAAACACACTAAATTATACACCACAAACTGAAGCTCTGCTATATGGATTAGATCTCAAAAATGCCCTTACTGGGCAGCGAGGAGGATTAAAATCCATTCATTCCACCCTTGAGTGTTTGTAAACCCTTTGGCCTTTTGAAGACATCTGCCCTTGCTGGGTGGCGGTGGTGCAAACCTTTAATCACAGCACTTTAGAAGCAGAGGCAGGTGGCTCTCTGTGAGTTCAAGGCCAGCCCGGTCTACAAGAACTAGTTCCAGGACAGGCTCCAAAGCTACAGAGAAACCCTGCCTCGAAAAACAAAAACAAAAGACATCTGTGCTCACTGATCAGGGGCAGTCATAGGAGGAGATGGTTATGAGAATATTGTTTCCAACCAGAAGTCAGCACAGGGGCACACCTAAATGTGGGGTCACCTAAAAGCTGTTCCATCTGAAGCAGATAATACTGGAGCCTAGATACTATTTCCAACTGGCTATCGAATTCAGCAGATAACACAGCTGTATAAACTCAGGTCTGTTTGGGTGGCTCCTGGTGTATACGCTTGTGTTTTGCTTGTAAACTTCCTTGTTCTGTTCTGTGTAAACACTGATGGATTTCATTCTCTTGTGTGAGTTTCAGAATCTAAAGTAGGACATTGAAGTAGTGGATTCGGATGGCATGTGACGTTAGTACTGTTGTCGTTAGTGCTGATGTCTTTAATATTGTGAGGGCTGGATCTTCTTAATCAGACTCAGAACATGTTATCATTTTTGGTTTCTGCTTAACTTGGCATAACCCTGTGCGTTTAACTGTCTCTTTAACCGTAGTCGACATGAGATGTGAGAAAAATTTGAATTTTTATTTCTGCTCTTAACGTTTTGAGTGAGATATGTTATTCTTTCACACTAGGAATTATAGGCAAAATATTGGGCATTGTATTGTTTTCTTTAAGGAAAATGTATGTGCTTAACATCTGAGGAGTTACTCCTTATGCTATAGAGTGAGATAACTTGCCATGAGATATAGTTCAAATTCAAACTCTTTCATACAGCTGTGTAGTGTTGGAATGTCCCTAAGAGGCATTAATATCCTTAAAACTACCCAGGTAAGGAGGCCTGGCTAGCCTTCCTGGCCATTTTCTTTCTCGCCTCTTTACTTTGTGCCATGCCAATCCTTTCGCATCTTTGTTTCCCTTGGTTGTCTTTGGTGGGATGAGAAACAGTGCTGATGAGAAATGGTGCTAAAGTCTGTCTCCTTCCCAGTGACTGCATCAGGAGGATATTCCTTTATATGGATGTGTTCGGTGCTTTTTAGATGATATGGAATTATGTGCATGCATCCCTATAGCCCAGATTTATCAATTATTTGGGGTTGTACAGACAGACAGAAACACCCTTTGTTGGTGGTGCATTGTACACAGGCACAACCAAACAGTTACATCAGGGATGTCACCTTGAGTCAGCCTTTCCAAGGCCACCACTGTCCCAGTGACTTACGAAACTATGCGTGAGTTCTTTGGAAATCATAGGAAAAATGTGAATCAGTGAGCTGCTTTAACTTGGTTGCTAAATTTAGCCCAGGGCTTCTCAGACTAAGACAAATCTGTCTAGAACGGTTCTTGTTGCTACCAGCAACAAGGGTCATAGAATTGAAGGACATCAGATACACAAGCAAATGGAAAACAACTTCCTAAAGTAATGCCTTCCAGAAGAATCCCAAGGCTGGTTACAGAGCTGAAAAGGAGCTAGCTAGGAAGTGTTGCTTATCTGGGATTTCCCGTTTGTGGTTCAGAGCGGTAGTGGCTATAGACTGGAAGATGTGGCCCAGGATTTGGATGTAATCTAACACTGGTAATGGGCTGTCAAATAGCATTTTTTCAATGCGTGAGCCGCAGATCCCATCAATCAAGCTGAGGTTCATTTTCTTCCTGAATTCTGGCTGTCTGACACCCCAGGCTGCTGGACAGTGCTCTCTATCCAGACTTGTGAAATCACTAGAATTAATCAAAATTCTTTCAGTTTATGACATGTAGCATTTTTCCTCTGGGGAGCAAGGTGACCATGGGAAATGATTCCTTTTATTATGCAAAAGGTAATTTAAATGACCTTATTGGAATCTTAGAAGCTTGGATTATTTTGCTTGTTTTTATTTTTCATGACAGGTCTTCTCTGTGTATCCCTGACTGATCTAGAACTCGCTCTGTAGACTAGGCTGGCCTCCAACTCAGAGAGCTGTATACCTCTGCCTCCCAAATGCTGGGATTAAAGACATTTGCCACCACCCTCTGACTTTGTCCTTGCTTTTTATCTACTACAGCTATTACCTTCCTTGTAAATCCAACAGCCATGAGCTTATCTCTTCAGTAATCTTACTATGTCTTATTTTGCCCTTATAAACTTTCCAGCACCTTGGAACGTCCCTTTCTGCCCTTCCCTCCTCATTTTATCTTTCAGCCTGGGCCAGATGCATGCCAGTGAGGGTATAGAAGCAGATGGCCATTTGTATTGCCATTAAGACTGACTCCCACTCTTCCCAATGTGGCATGCTAGGCATGGTGACACTCAACTCCTGTCCATTGAACACTGCAGGGAAATGGCACATAGCCTGTCTGTGATGCCTGCTAGCCATGGCCGTGTGATCACAACTGTGGGATTCGAACTGCTGAACACTTTTGTGCTAATGGTGCTTAATACAACTTCTCCAGGTTGATGTTCAGATCATTCGTAGTATGGCATTGGCATCCATGGTGGCGCACCTTTATCTCCAAGTCTTTTAAGGTTAAGTTTTCACAGGGGATGTACATGTAAGATGGGGTGTTAGGAAAGGAAGGAGGGCACCCATTTGAGACACTAAGCAGGTAAGGTGAATGGGTGTTTGTATTTTTATTTATTTATTTATTTATTTATTTATTTATTTATTTATTTATTAAAGATTTCTGTCTCTTCCCCCCACCGCCTCCCCTTTCCCTCCCCCTCCCCCAACCAAGTCCCCCTCCCTCGTCAGCCCAAAGAGCAATCAGGGTTCCCTGCCCTGTGGGAAGTCCAAGGACCACCCTCCTCCATCCAGGTCTAGTAAGGTGAGCATCCCGACTGCCTAGGCTCCCTCAAGCGTAGCAGGGAAAGTGGGAAGGCCAGGGATGTACATCTGGATGACATGACAGGCAGAAGAACCGTGGTGGAGGTGCAGAGCAGGGAGAAGCAGTGCTCCTCTCGCTTATCTTTGCCCTCTACAAACATCTCATTGTTTGTGCCCAATGGCCTTTCATACAACCAAATACATTATTGCCTCAAACAAATGGACTTTCAAAATAATAGGCACATGCCGGAAATAGTCAAAAAGAGTTCAAGTCCTGGCTTCTGGGAGAAATAGTCCTCTTACCCAGTGTGCTCTGGGCTCCCTAATGACAGATAGCTGGAGTAGCAGCATGCCTCTGGGCACCCTTGACCCTCCTCTTATTTTTAAACACATCCATTTAAGTACGGTGCATCTCTGAATAGAAACAGTTTCTTGATTTTTGTGTCTGGCTTTAAACACATACTGCTTGCCAGTTGACCTTCTTCTTGACAGGATCTATGGAGGGCAGAGGCTGGCAATTGGTGATAGATGCCTGGCATTGGGTAATTTTATCTACCCATTATTGTGTGTGGCCGTGCGTCTTGGTTAAGAGAAATGCTTTTCCTAGACATTGTGGCTGAGACTCACATTGACATGTGCAGTTTCCAACAGGACCCCGCATTTAGCATCCCTATTAATAGAACTTAGCAACCAAGCTACTCTTGTCCTAAAACCTCAGGGCTCTGTGCTCTGTTGTCGACAGGGTTTTCTCCAACACCCACCCTCTGCGCATCTGGGCTTTACAGTGTTATAAGAGATACCTTGAGCTGGCAAAATGCTATGGCCAACAGCTCTTTTAGTGCCACTCAGTGCTAGCTTCTGTGAGCCCTGGTGATCTTCATGTTATACCCTAGGCAAGAGAGCAGGGAGCAAATTGGAGCTCAGTGCTGCACCTGGGCAAACTTAACTTAGTGGGAAAGCTGTCTCTGTAAACTATGCAAAGGCTTGGATTCTCTAACCAGCACAATCAGTAAACCCAAACACACGTAACCATACATGCCGTGGGATTGCCTGTTATTTTGGTTTGTTCTCTTTACTCACACAATGAAAATTAACCTTGATATTTACAATCTGTAAATATCACTCATTAAATAATGCAGGGCCCCTCTCACAGTGTTTTCAAAAGAGCACAGGCTTACAGAGTTCCATCACACGTTGAGGAGGGAGTAGAAGGCACAGGTATGGTCCCCAGAGAGCTGAGCACTGGTTGGTGTATGGCGGACGTTGGCACAGTTACTGAAAACTCTGGGGCATAAATATCAGAGCTCTACATCCAAATGAGAGCTGTCTCTAAGACAGAAGGATCAGGGTGGGGTCCTGCAGGTGAAAGGACATGTATGTCTGAGACATGTCGCTGTGTGTGTGTTCTCCCGGCAGCCCATTCTCTAAGGTGCCAAAGAACTTTAGGGTCTGAAAAACATATGCATAGTGTGTCTTGAACAATTTATGTCTCCAACATATTTGTCTGTTCACCTTTCAGTACCAATTAATATTTGCCTCCAGGGTTTTACTCGACGTTTTTCTGGTTATGGCGTGGGTGACCACAGAAGGAGGAAGAAACAGGAAACAAATGCTGTGTTTAAAAGAAGTTTCTATTTAATTGAGAACATAGCTCTGTTTAGTTGGGTAGGAAACGTGTTTGAGTGATGTTCATGGATACGTGAAAAAATGCTCTGGGGACATCCAGGCAGGAGCAGTTCTGAAGTCTGACAGCCCTGGATGAGTCCACCCATAGAGAAGGTTCAATGAGTAGGTTCTTTCCACTTTAGGACACACAGACCAGACCACAAGTTCTTCACAGGCTACAGAGACTTCACCCGGGACTAGCAGCCTCCCCCACAAAGGGCCCATTCATCACGTCTTCACTCTGTGATTGAGATGTGATGTGGTATTGGTGTGACTAGCTAAATATGGAGTTAAAACCTCAAATTGCTTTAGGGTGGTGGCTTTGCGGCCGCCGAGTCTTTTCAAGCCGACCCCACAAACAGGACACCCATCTTGTCCCGCCCTGACTGTTACGACTCAGTGGGCTTAGCCAACCCCAGCGTGACAAGCGGCACTTGTCTCTCAGCTGCTAACATGTGTCTTCACACGTATATCAGATGCCTCCCTGGCTTCTTCCCACAGAGGCTGCATTCCTGCGCTGGCAGAGCACTGGAGGGGCAGAACGGAGGGTGAGCTGGAGGGTCAGCACTTGTGACCGCTCTCTGGTCAGAAGAGACCACCCAGATCTGCCTCCTGCTTGGAGGGCAGGAGCAGAAGGTCACAGGAAAGGGGTATATTAAACAGTTCTTAATAACCTAGCTTGAGGCCATAGAGGCTCGTCCTGTGCTGCACATGTTTCAAAAGATGACTTTGACATTTTTTTAATCCACATCAACCCATGGTGCACTCAGCTGGAAGCATTTTTTGTCATCGTGTGTAGTAGAAGCCCTAGGAGATCAAATGAAAAGCTAGAGCAGGATGTGAAGTCTGGGAAAGTTCCAGGGCCACGCAGGTGTCAATTGCCCTCGCTCTGAGGATGGAGGTTTGCCGGTTCACCACATCCCAGTTATTACAGGAATTGTTTCTCCTGTCATTGCGTGTGTAAAAATACTATCTAAAATTTCCGAGTTTTTCTCTGTTATCCTCAGAGGCTGGGATAAAAGGAATGGGAGTTTGAGACCAGCATGGGTTACATAAAGAGACCCTGACTCGAAAAAAACAAAACAAAACAACAACAAAATGTTTTTCATTTAAGTAAAAAAGAATTTTAGCTGTAAGTTTTGCTGGGTAAGTGTTCTACCTCTGAGTTGTAGCCCCAGTTTGTTTATTTTTAGTAAGAGAATGAGAATTTTGAAAAGAGAATTCTTCTGAACTTAATGTTCTTAAGCCGACAGCTGTTCTGAGAAGAAAAAACTGTACCGATTTATCTTCTTTTTAATGTTTTCAACCACGTTCAGTTAATTTTCACCCGAACAAAGCAGGAATCAGTATACACCAAGAGCAGAGCGTGATACTCACTTCTATTATTACTGTTATTTATTATTATTATTTTAATCTTTCCACACCACAACTGTGACTCATTTTGGTAAGACTCAGTCTAATCACATGTTTTCCTTGTTATTGCTGGTTCTTTTGAGAAAGGGTCTCACTGTGTAGCCCAGGCTTCCCTGAAACTCTCTATGTAGACCAGGCTGGCTTTGAACTCAAAGTTCTGCCTGCTTCTGCTTCTGGATTGCAAGGAATAAAGGCATGTGACACCATGTCCAGTTTAATGTGATTTTTGTTTGTTTGTTTTTTAAATCAGAGATGGAGAAAAAAGCCTGAACTTGCCAGTGTTTCTGTAAAAGAGAACCTTTGAGTTTACTGATGATATTGTCTGTCGCAAAAGTGTTTCGAATGGTCTGGCTTAGTTACTTCTCTCTGCACTGTAAAGAGACTTATGCCCCACCACATGCTCCTCTAGATGCACTTTAGACTTGTTTTTAGCCTGAGGAAGAGATGGAGTAATTCAAAGATTTAAGAGAAACAAAAACAAAACAAAAAAAATCTTGTGTTAATTTAAAACGTACCCAAAAGAAGGTTAAAAAAATGGCTTTAAGTTTTATTATAATAACCAACAAGCAAGACTACATCTTTTGAAATAAAGATTATATCCAGATGTTCTCTAAAGGATGGGTTGGATGGTCTCTGTTAGCCTTGCCATGAAAGTCAAATTGAAAATCTATCATGTAAGATTAGCCAAAAAATCTCCACTCTATAGTTCCTATGTTGAGAGATGAGAACGGAATTGCTTTTGAGAAATGTTGAAAAGTTCTGTATTTACTCATTTTGTTTCTCAAATGTGTCAAAGTGTGGATTTTCACTGGGCATCCTTCATAGTACTTGTCTAAGGGCGTAGGTGTTCAATTCTGCTTTTAATTTACAAAAAGATAAGTTTGTTTGCAAGGTTCTTCCTTTGTTCCTGTGCTTTTTTTCCCACCCATTCTGCGATCATCATAAAAAAGAAACTTGGAATAAAAAGTAACATATGTTGAATCATTATGGAATTATGTGTATCTGAATTTAGCATCCCTTAGCAACATTTTAATCAAACAATAGGTACTATAGAGGTTCCAGATTTTTAGTATGTGTTGAGTAATCCAGGAAATGATGGCATGGACCTTCCTTTTCCTTCTTCTTCCTTTTTTTTGTCTTTTGTTTGTTTTTGTTTTGTTTTGTTTTGTTTTTTGAGACAGGGTTTCTCTGTAGCTTTGGAGCCTGTCTTAACTCTACAACTAGCTCTTGTAGACGAGGCTGGCCTTTAACTCACAGAGATCTGCATGCCTCTGCCTCCCAAATGCTGGGATTAAGGCGTGCACCACCACTGCCTGGCTGACATGAACCTTTTCTTAAGAATAGTATTAAATTCAGGTGATACTGGTGAGACAAGAAAGGGGAAAGAACGTGGAAAGTGTTTTGTTGTTGTTGTAAAGTTATAATACAATAGACAGATGGAATCTGCTCCATGTGGTGGCTTATTTTTGTTTGTTTTGTTTTGTTTTGAGTTAATCTGAACTGGATCTGGACCCAGAGCATGAGTATGCAACATGTTCAAGATGAAATAAATCTCATTTATAGATTCTTTAGTACTGCTCACATATGCAAATAATTTGAAGCATACTCTCCATAACAAATCAAATTGTCCATACTAGTTCCCTTCCTACTGGGTAAGGTGGGCCAGAGGTTAAGCAGTGGAGAGGGCCTTTGACCTACTAATTAATAACAAACCATAGCTTCTTCTTTTTCTTCTTCTTTTTTTTTGCTTGTATTTCTTAAATCTTTTTTTAAAAAATACTGTCTTTCAGATTTCTCCTCTCTTTGTGTGCTTCTTTCCAGAACAATGTCTCAATTTTATATAATTAGTTAGTGGCAAGATTCCTTCTGGTCTGATGGTAGCCCTCTAGCTCTTGTTATGGTATGAAATTTGTTTTGATCCCTCAATTTTGTAGTCCCTCTTGACCTCTAAGGGCTGGAATTCGTGATTTTGTAGTCCAGTCCTTCTGTGGCATTATTTGTATACACTGAAACCTTGTCACATGACCACATAGCCCTCACATCTGCTCATCTCCAGTTGTATGGGCTCAGAGCTAAAGCCTTTATAGCGGGATGCCTGCATCTCCTTCCAGCTGCACACAGGGTAAGCAGTCCTAAAGGACAGCTGCAGGATGTGTGGGGGAAAGAAGAGCTGGGATGGTGGAGCCAGCAGTGGCCCTGGGAGACAGCCAGGAAAGCAGACACGTCCTAGTGTGGGACTTAGGCTCTGTTAGAGAGCTCTAGTCGCTTCTACAGACATTCCATTGGGTTCTTCATCTTCTTTGCTCCTGTGGGAGGGGCCATTCTGGTACACCACTTCGGTTCTTGGCAACAGAGAATGAGATACAAAAACAGGGCATTGACTTTGTAGAATAAAGATCCATTGATCCAAGACGTAAGGAAGAGGAGGAATAGGGTAAGACCAATTATGTTTAAAGTTGGGGGGACAGTGGAAAATTCAGGATCGCCTCAATATTTGTTCCTCGAGTGATGGAGTAGTTAGTGATGCCATGAGTCAAAACAATGCACTTGGAGGCAATTTAGCACAGGGAAGTCTTGGTAATAAAGAGTAACCCTTAGTAAGATTGTTCCAGCAAAGCTTTCTGTGTCTAATGTAGTGTTTTCATCTCACCTTTAACTGTCCAATGAAAAACATTACCCTAGACAAGTCTGTAATGCAGAGCTTACACTGCTGTCTGCCTTTATTTTTGCAAAACTATTTGTAATACAAAAAAGGTAGTAACTTAATTAATACAATTTCTGTGTGGTTATTGCAGGGGTTAAGCTAGCTGAGTGCTGGGAACATGGCCCGCTCCTCCATGCTACAGAGATAAAATAAGTTAAGGAAGGTATTGTCGCCAAAATAAAGTCATATTGTATTTCTTGAAGTATGTCCATGAGTAGATGGAAAATCATAGAAATATTGAATATGGCAATAGCATATACGTAAGTTTTGTGTATAAACATTGGTGTTTTCCCTTCTGTGTCTTCCAAACTTTCAAACAACAGGATTAAATGTAAACAATAGTGAACAAAAACATTTTTGTAAAAGTAAGCATACAGTAGTTATTTAAAGTAGGAACAGCAGTTTTAAATAATGAGTTATTTACAAGGAACATGTTCAATTGTTCAGACTGAGGAGGAGCAGATGCTTAGATAATTTATGTAATTACTTGTCAAGAAATCAGGAAATCAATCTTTTCCTTCTAGCAAGAAATCTGTTCTCCATTCCTCTAGCATCTATACATTTATTCATGGGCTTGGAATATTTCAAGGCGTTAGCTCTCTTTCAATGTCGGCAATAATAAACATGGACATGTTACCATCTCTACTTTCATGGGTAACATAATAATAATGTTCATGCTAACAAAAGACAGCAGAGCCAATGGGGTGGATCTGTGGGTAGAGGTTCTTGACACACAAACTTGGGGACCTGAATTTCCTGAAATGATATAAAGGTAACAGGAAAAAAAATCAATGCCATAAAGTTTCTTCTGATTTCCACACATAACACACACACACACAGACATACACCACACAATACATAAACATATACACATATCACACACAAGTATACTAACAACACAGACACATATGTACACACATGTATATTCACACATACACATACCGCACACACAAATACACTCACAACACAGACACATATGTACACACACATACATACACACATACACATACCACACACACAAGTATACTCACAACACGGACACATACATACACACATGTATATCCACACATACACATACCACACACATAAATACACTCACAACACAGACACATACGTACACACACATACATACACACATACACATACCACACACACAAGTACACTCACAACACACACATCAATAATGAATTAAAAACACCACAGGCGATTGTGTCATTAGAGATAATGTTTTGCTACTGAGGAAGCACTGAGAAGTTCATATAGTCATGGTCCTTCTCTGGGTCATAGATGTCATGTTGAATGTCATGTTGATACAATGACAGTTTTACCTAGAACAACTCAAGAAAAAGCCAAGATCTACTCCCTCAATAAGCTGCCCTAGACCATGATGGCATTTCCACTCTATCTATCTGGGATTTAGTTGCTAGTGTTTTTAAGCCTTCGGTAACAGTTGAGAAAAAGGATGGTCTAAGATAAAGTGCCCCAACCTGTATGTGGATGGACTCACCTGCAGCTCCCTCCTAAGAGGTGCTTAGCTTAATATACACAGAGGAAGCTGGATAAAACCTCAGTTCAGAAGATGGTAGAGCCAAGGTCTGCGTTACTTTTGCATTGCCTAATTTTTTTTTATTGTAGGAAAAGTGAAGAAATGGGGAAAAAAACAAACACTTTTATGGGGTTAATGTATCCATCTGTATATATGCACATATTTTACTTTAACTTTATAGATACTACTAATTAATTATATTTACTCAATAAAGAATTTTAACTGCCCAAATAACATTGCCTCTGATTTATCAGAATTGCTGGCAGTTTAGCTCCTAAAAAGATGATCTTTTTATTGATTCCTTGAGGAGTCCATGATGTATTTTGACATATTCACTACCCTTCACTAATTCCCTCCAGCATCAGCTCTGCCTTCTCGCCTCGTTCCCATTACATCTTTGCCTTTATCCTCCCTTTTAGACATGCGTTTAGGTTTTACAAACGATGTCAGTTCAAAGGAAAGGCTGTCGTCTACTAAGAGACAGAAACAAGACATTTAAAAAAAAATCTTATAGGCAAAAGAAAGTTGTTAGTGTGCTTTTGAAAAGGACGGCAGAGATTTCTGAAGACAGCTTAGTGGCCATCTGCATCCTCTTTGTTAGCAGAGATCTCTTACCTCCCTATTCTGAAACTTGCCAGTTCTACACATCAAGTTCCTGCATCAAGGAAGGTCAGAGTCTTGAGGGGATTCATGTCGATGGACCGTCTGGTCAAGAACAGAACACCAGGGGACTGATACCCCTCCAAAACAGAAAGGATGAATGGGCTTTCCTCCTTTGATATGCCCAGTCTCTTCTCTAGCAATTCTTAGGGCTCCAGTGTTTCTTACTAATGGACCTTGCTGGTGCATCCAGGCCCTCTGTCTAGGGTTCCTATTCCTGTGAAGGGACACCATGGCCACAGCAATTCTTCTAAAGGAAAACATTTCATTGGAACTGGCTTACAGGTTCCAATGTTTAATCCTTTATCATTATGGTGGGTAGCATTGTGGCATGCAGGCACACAAGATGTTGGAGAAGCAGCTGAGAGTTCTACATCCAGATCGGCAGGAAGCAGGAATAGAGAGTGACCCTGGGCCTGGCTTGAGTATATGAAATCTCAAAGACCATCCCCAGCGAAATACTTCCTTCAATAAGGCCACACCTACTCCAACAAAACCACACCTTCTGATTGCGCCACTTCCTATATGGGTCTATGGAGGCCATTTTCATTCAAACCACCATACCCCCTTTTCCTGGCTGTTTTACATTTCTTTGGCCACTTGTGTGCTTGGATAGTTGTACTGATGAGACAAAACTGCTAGCTATTTTCATAATTGTGTTGTCACAATTTTGTAAAATTTTATAAATTCAATGGAAAAGACTTGGACACACTTATTTCCTTTTTCCTATGGTAGTGGTGGTGGCAGCGTGTGGGGTGCTGATGACTTCACATGAGTGCAGATACATTCTTCCCTGTGTTATGGGATTCATTAACCTAAACTTGGAGTCTTACATTGCTTCACCAAAATAGGATTATTAGAACACACCAAATTAAGTTAAAAAATAAATGTGTGTAACATTTCTACAAATTGATTGTTCCTCTTGCCCTTGTAATAGTGGTGATTAATCCTTCTTGATCTTTGCTCAGTACAAACACTCTGCTAAGGGTAATACCTTCATTGCCTTATTTATTCCTGCTACATGTTCTGTGATCAGTGTTTCTAGACTTAGAGACGTGGAAATCTGGACTGCATCGTATAAGCTCATAGAATTACAAGATTTGAGACCTGCGTCCGGGTTCATCTCAAAACAAGGCCAAAGTTTTGACTTTACTTATCCTCTTCGGCTGGAAGCTGTAGTGAACTTTAGTTAGTGCTTCAGAAAGCCTCAGCTGTTCTGAACATTTCTCTAGTTAGTCAATTATAATGAATCATGTTCGAGTGAGTGCCTGAGTATTCCCTTTCTCTCGCCTTACCACTACCTGTTCTGTGACTTCAGGTTCTAGTTCATGTAAGTTATTTTATGTTCTAAAACATGGAAGTGGCTTAACCACAGTAGCTTAAATGTTTTGCCATTAAACCTTCTGAGGATGATCATCGAACACGAAGAAATCTTGTCTTGGGCTGGCACAGAAAGTGTGCTGAGGCTAGCAGGTTTGTCCCCATGTCCTTGCCTGACCAGGATGATTGCCTTGAAAGAGTCACTTGTTCAGACTGCATGCTATTTCACTTTGGGGATGATTCATTTCCTTAAAAATGATCAAAGGTCTTTCCCTTTTTTTCCAAATCATTTTTCCTTCTGTTTATATTAAATTTCAAATTTGGTAAAGATGTACAAGTTACTGTAGTAAACTTTTCCATTATAGATGCTTAATTTGATATGAGTTATAATATGTTTGGCTTCAGGGCTGCATGTTTACAGTTTAATGGTCCTTAAGAGGAAGAGGAACTTGTTTCATTGTTCAGACTGTGGTGTTCATGCAGCTTGATGCAGGTGTATGTGGAGGGCTATGCTGCTAAGACATTGACAGATGAATTGTTTGGACAAGTGTGTGTGTGTGTGTGTGTGTGTGTGTGCATACTATAAACTACTTAGTGCTTTATTACCAGAAGTGTGTCTAACCCAAGCCAAGTGGAATCCTAGATTTGCTAAGTTTTTCTTTATGCTTGTTTTCCTCAGTAACATAAATGTCAACTTTTGCATCCTAATACTATGTCAAATGTATAAGGAAATTAGCTCAAGAAAATCTTAGATATATTTACCTGATAAATATATAATTACATATGAATTTATAGTCTTTCATGTGCAAAAGTTCTTTTTTGAACTTATTTACAAAAATAAAAACAGTGCCACAAAACCTATACTCTCTCTAGTTGATGTAGTGATTTATTTGGCCATATTATTTCATAATTTCTTTAGCTTTGTTAAAAGACAGGGACATGTGTGCTGTCTGTGCTATGGAAATGGACAAGCTGAATAACAGACTGCCAGGGCTTTTGACCTAGGCATCAAATAATCATTACTGGTGTGTTTATCAGTCATAGCTCTTCATGTCTGCATGCAATGTAAATAATATATTTATTTCTTAAGTAAACTATTGTCTGTGTAGAAAAGAAATACCAACTGTTCTTATTAAATTAAGAGATTCTAGAAGCCATGCCCAACCTGCAGATCTTGAGCTGAATTTATCTCAGGAGAGCTATGAATGCATCTCAATAAAGATAATTACAAACGTACTTAAAACATTATTAGATTTCTTTGTGATTTTTTATAGCATGTTTGTGTGTTTCTGAAGAACAAACTTTGTAAATCATAGCACCATATCATCAGGCCAAAAGGTTGGGCATGCCTGTTAGAATTCCTGAATCTGAAAATGGGAAGGCTGTTATTATTTACATTTTTTATTTCTTTGTCACTTGTTAAGTGTTTGCTGCTATTGATATTGTTGTAATTTGTGTTTCATAATTATAGAGATCACGTACTATGAGGATTAAGAGGTTGTTAAACTCTTTTTCTCTCTCTTTTTATCAGCAAACTTACATGTTGGGTGAAACAATAAGATAAAGACCAAAATGCTTGTTGTGATACCCCAGGTTCTTCACACAGTATAACTTGAGTCTTCTTGTGATACACCAGATTCTTTTTTTTTTTAATATTTATTTATTATGTATACAATGTTCTGTCTGTGTGTATGTCTGCAGGCCAGAAGAGGGCACCAGACCTCATTGCAGATGGTTGTGAGCCACCATGTGGTTGCTGGGAATTGAACTCAGGACCTTTGGAAGAGCAGGCAATGCTCTTAACCACTGAGCCATCTCTCCAGCCCCTACACCAGATTCTTTAATGCTTGTTCTGATTCCTCAGGTTCTTCACAGTAGAACCTGAGTCTACCAGCCTTACAGCATTGCACTTGCGCACATATTGTCTGTAGTCCTGTCCCAATGTTTTATTAGAAAGTGATCGAATGTTCAACCATGGTTCTCAATTTTTTGAGTTTCAATAAAATACCAGATGATTGAGAGCATTTTTTATATAATAGTAATAAATCTATGAGTTTTAAACTCAAATTGCTAACAGTTCTGGTTACAGTATTTGGTCTATTAATGACAGTTAAGGTGAAAAGAAAAATAAAAACAAATGAAGCAGAAGCATGATCTCTGAGTTCTTAAAGCCCTTAGGCCCTGTTGGTCATTACTATATTTTTTTCTGTCTCCTGATTACCCTTAGGCCTTATTACCCAAGGAAGAAGAGGGGAAGGGCATTTATTAGACTTATTACCATTTGTTCTTCTATAAAATATTAAGCCATATGAGAAATACTTGCAAGGGCCATTGATTTACTTGCCCTGGACCAGCAGAAATAGTCTGGGCCCCTTTAAGGCTTGCTAGGTTTAGTAGCATTTTAATTTGGCCATCTCATTTGTCTCACTAGTTTCCCATCGATGCTCTCTGGAGGTCCAAGGGACGTGAGGAGCCATAAATCTCAATTCTACTCTAAGAAGAACTTTGACCCCAACAGAACTATGATTTTCTCTCAGATGCATCTCTTCCTAAAAACACATCTAAGGGACCCTCCTTCTAATTATTATTAAAATGGATTGATGAGGTAGTAGGTACCTCAATGTGGCCTTTATGCTTCATATCCATTTACCATTTATTAACATTCTTTGAGTTTCATAATAACGTGGAAAGTGCTTTATACGGCAATATAATCAAAATGAAAAGCAGATATCTAGTTTCTAATTTCACCAATTGGATAGTGTCATCAAACTTTTTGTTTTTTTCTTTCTTTTTATTTTGTTTTCAGAGACAGGGTTTCTCTGTGTAACAAGACTTTTAATACTAGATTATGTTGTATAGTATCACACACACAAGATTATTTCAGGTGTGTGTTGGGGGAAGAGGGAGGGAGAAAATACTAGGAAGGGAAAGAAAAAATTAATTCCAGTTGATTTTCTGGATCTGAATCCATACCTTCGTCCTCACACACGTTTGAGGGTCTGGGAGACTTTTGGTGTGCCTAGACTGAGGATGAGAGATGAACAAGCCTGAAAAAGAGCCAGTTGCTGCCTTTGACAGATAAAATGGTCAGTGTTGCTGCGAGATGAGGGCTGTTGTCAGCTCTTCAAGGAGAAGGTGTTGAATCAAGGGCACTGGAGTGGACCCTGTCTGCCCTTAACCACTGAATCGCTTAACACATGCCAGTGAGGCTGAGTCAGCACCAACCACAGAAGTGAGTAGAAAGGAATGTTTTCCCACCTCTTTTTAGTATTATTGTTTTTTTTTCTATTTCAAAAACTTCCAATTAAAGAACCCGCACTGCATATGGAATCCATAGAACATTTTCAGTGATGCCCTGAAGATGGTACTGTTTTTACTTCACGTCTCCACTCAGAATTAAAATCTGTCTCCTTGAAGTAGTAAGTGAAAGTAGATTTAACCTGCTTGGTATCAGCGTGCCTTTGTGGTGATAGAAGTTGATTAAATGAACCATCCTTTAAGGGTTAAAATTAAGACTCTGTACTTTACAAGACAACTCAGGAAGGATGCTGGGACTCCCTCCTTTTGAACATTGGCTCATCTTCAGACACATTATCTTCCTTTGCGGTGAAAAGTTTTTCCTCTTTTTAATCATTTTTTATTTATACAAACTATTTTTCTTTCCGTACAATGTATTCCACTACCACTTCCTCCCAACCTTGCCATTCCCATTCTGTCTCTCCTTGGAAAATAACAGAAGATATCTAAAGAATAATAATAAAATAAAACAAAAACAAATCAGAATAGGACAAAACAACCAAACCAGAAACAGAGCCAAGGAAAATGCACAAGAAACACATATAGATGCAGAGATATGCTTGCAACCCAGGAATCTCATAGAAACACAAAACTAGAAGCCATAATTTATAATCGAAGAACCCATAAGTTTTTATAAAAATGTCTTCACTTAACATTGTGAGACAAGGAACCTCCAAAGATGCTGTTGAATTTATTTTGTGTATCTCCTGCTGAACTTGAGTCCTGCCCTTAAGAGCAGTTTGTTTCCCTTGGAGAAAACTAGTTTTTCATTTGCAAGTAGCTGTCAATTAGAGATAGCTTCTGGGTTAGGGATGGAGGCCTGCATGCACTCTCAGCTCTAGGATGACCCCAACAGTGCAGACCTGTGCAGGCTCTGTGTATGCTGCCTCCATCTCTGAGTTCATATATGCACCAGCCCTGTTGTGTCTAGAAGGCCTTAATTCCTTGGTGCTCTCCATCCCTCGGGCTCTTACACTCTTTCTACCTCCTCTTCCACAGAGCTCCCTGAGCCATGAGGGAAGAGATTTGATTGCTACATGCCTTTTAAGGTTGTGTGTTCCATACAGGGTCTCTCACTCTGCATATTGTCTGGCTATGGGTCTCTGTATTTGTTCCCATTTGCTGTAGGAACAGGCTTCTCTGATGATGACTGAGCAACACCCTGATCTATGAGTATAGCTGAATTTCAGTAGGAATCATTTCATTGCTGTGTTCCTGTAGCAGAACAGTAGTATTTGGTTTTATCATAGGCCCCTGGGCTATCTAGTTGCAGGTTCTTGGCCATCCAAACAATTTTGGGTATGGGTTCCATCTCATGGAGTGGGCCTTAAATCCAATCAGATATTGGTTGGTTGCTCCTATAAGCTTTGTGCCAGTATTGCATTAGATTATCTTGCAGATATGTCACCATTGAAGACTGAAAGATTTGTAACTGGTTTTATGTTTACATTTCTTCTTTGGTAGCATGCAGAGTACCCTCCAGTAACATGAATATTTGTCCATAAAGGTGAAGGCTCTCGGTAGGTACTAACTCAGCTTCTTCATGGTCAGTGAGTTGTGTAGGTGCGATCTTCAACAATAGGGCCTTGCTTATAATCTTGGCAACAGTCTGGGTTGTTTGGGGATTCCCATATGTGGTAGTTTGAATGAAAATGAGCTCCATAAGCCGTTATGGAGTGGCATTATTAATAGATGTGTGCTTGTTGGAGTAGGTGTGGGCTTGTTGAAGAAAGTGTATCATTGGGGGTGGGCCCTGAGATCTTAGATGCTCAAGTCAGGCCCAGTCTCAGTCTTTTTCTGTTGCCTGCAGAACTCTCCAGCACTATGTCTGCCTGTGTGCTGTCATGCTTTCTACCATGACAACAATGGACTTAACCTCTGAACTGTGTAATGATGTCCTATGAAATGTTTTTTTTTTTTTTTTTTTTTTTTTAATAAGAGTTGCCATGGTCATGGTGTCTCTTCACAGCAATAGAAACTCTGGGACCACTTTGGCCAACAGCTTAACTGGATATTACCCATTTTCAGTACAGGAAACTGCATTTGGTGACAGATGTCCAGTTAGGTTTCTGTCTCCCTCATTGTTTGGCAATTTCATTTAAATAGACTTCCTATATGTATATATTTTAGGAAGCTTCTGCTGTATTAGGTTTCCATACTACTGCTCAAATGACCCTTAGTTTTGTCCTTCCATGTATTTTCTCCTCTGTCCTCATCTTCCTTTCCTTCCCTGTTTGATCTTGCTGTTCCAGCCTCTTCCTCTCCATTCATAACTATTTATGCTATTTTCCCTTCTCATCCCTCCCCACTTTGTCCTTACTCTCTACCTAACTGCTGTGGTTTTAAGGACTGTAGCCTCTTTATTAATGACTTAACAGCTAACCTCCCCAATACAAATGAATACACACCGTAGTTGTCTTTCTGAGTCGGGATTTCCTCATTCAGGATGATCCTTTTTTTTTTCTAGTTCCACTTACACGCAAATTTCATGATTTGATTTAAAAAAAAATAACTGAGTAATAGTCCATTGTATAAACATACATGTTATTTTTTTCCTTTATGTTTCCACTTCCTCAGTTTAGTAAGGTGAGGACTGAAGATTATAATACCTTGTGAGGCATTTTACCTTATTTAGATCTATGTTCACTAATAGGTACCACTAGCTTATGTTTATCCTGCAGCATGGATACTTGGTTGACAGATAGACTCAGAGAGAGATGTCTGAAGAGTGACTGACTAGTCCTCCCTCTTTGCTGGAGCTATATTGATGGCTGTCTTGTGTTTGTGGGATTAGGGTAGCTACGTCTTTTCAAGAGTTGCCCAGCATTTCACTTTCTTGAGCCAGGAAAGAACATCGGGGAATGTTCTAACTTTTGATAGTTTATGATCAAGCACACTCTCTTTCTTGTCAAAATTCCAGGACGAAGGGAGCATTCGGCTCTCTATGTCTACCATGTGCTCTTGCCAAAGTCATGCATATCCCCAAAGTAAAGACGTCATTCTTAATTGTATCAACGTGTCTCTATATATTAGATATTTTCATATGTGAAAGGACTTGGAAGCCATCCTTGCTGACTCTGAAGCTTTAACTCAGGAGTAAACAAAGTTGTCCAAGAAATAGGAACTAAAGAGTTGGGTTAAAGCCTACTCAGTTCGTATCTCAGTTCCTGAAAAGAGGAGGATGCGCTGTTGTAAACAGCAGAAGATAGGGAAAGCTGTTTCCAGGCTTCCTCGGAGAATTGTCTGTGGAAGATAATTGCTATACATGCAGCAGAAATGTGAATTGTTCTGAAGTACAGACTGTGTGATGGGGCCCCCTTGTCACTCATGTTGCAATAATCACTACATGGGCAGAGTCTGATGGTCTTTGCTGGGACCCGTACCTCTCAGCATCTGCCCTAGCCTGTCTCTCTAGCCCTGATGTCCCATTAATCGTTTCTACACATCTTACACACCAACAAGTGTCTCTCTAATTTCCCTCCTCCTTAGTCTTTCTCTATTTTTACATCCACAGGTCTGTATGTCCACTTGGCCAAATCGTAGACATTTTCCAGTGGTCTTTCTTTTACCCTTAAAATTCAGAAAGAAACTTTTCCTCCTCAGAAGTCCTATGTGATTTTATGTTACACACTTATTCTTTGTGGTTTGCATGGCGAGTGTCCACCCTGACTTTGCCACTAGGCTATGAGCTCCTTGAGACCACTGCCTCTTTCTGACCCTTGCACTGGCGTTGCGCTCTTCAGTATGCTCAGTAGAGTGGGAGTGGAGGGCCGTGGAGGACTGACCTCTGCAGGAAGTATGGGCTGCCAGGGTTCTAATGCAGATTAAGTTCCAATGGCGAAGGGAGAAGACAAGACCCTAAGCAAGAAGGGTTTCAAACTGTGACTGTAGCGGGTGGCGGGATGGCTCAGTAGTTAGTAACACACACAATTCTTTGAGAGGACTAGAGTATGGTCCTCAGCACCTTCTGTAGGCGCTGACAACCACCTGCAACTCCAGCTCCGGAGGGAGCTGACACATCTGGCCTTTGAAGGCACCACAGAATACTCATGTGCTCATACTTCCCTCTTTAAAAAATAAATATTTTTTAAAGTTCTGTCTGTCCAAGGATTTGACTGAGTGTGGTCCCTTTCTCAATTACACTTTAAGATTTTTTTCAAAACCAAATTTTATTTTCTGATTCATTAAAGGGAACTAAGGTTTATGCAATATTGAAACCAAAGTTATGAAATGAACAGTTGAAAATCAGAGACTAGACTGGTCACGGAGCCATCAAACTCTTCAGTTTTCATGTGTACTTTTAACGTCTCTTTTGGTCTTTTCCTTGGTCATTTTGTATATTCTGTAGTTTAAAAACTAGACTCTGTATCTACAATGATGCTTTGAGAGTGTGGTCATAAACAGAACTGCAGTGTTTTCCACTTAAATTCACAGTGATTTAATGAATGAGATCATGCGATTCGGTGATCTAATTACGTTTTCCTAATTAAGAAGCGAGAACGGCACTCCATTGAATGCTAGTGAATCACAGAGCTGTTCAAGGAGACTCTGGGGTAAAAAACAAAGCTCTGACTTACTTCTTAAGTGTCCCATCCCCTCCCCATATGTCACTTCTTCATCGAATTATATGTTCTGCTTCTGTCGCTGGTCTTCTCTCAGAAGGAGTGGATGCTCTTCCAAAGCCTTCTTTGTAAGTCCTGTTTATCACTTAGAGACGTCTGGCAAAGCCCATGCAGATGCAGACATGATCCACCCTGCAGTCCTATTTGTAGCTCATTTGAGGTATATGGCTTCAGTACAAGAAGAGCAAGCCTCTTGGGCTGTGTTTGGCACTCTTCCTCTGGTCTACGTCAGCTGGGCATTTCCACACCACTAGCTTTGAAGACGAGATTCTGCTCACCGTCAGCCGAGCCTTCGAAGTCCGGCCTGACTGTTTGCGCCTGTCCCACTTCCCGTAACCACAGAGCAGTTCTAAGGCACTTCTGTCATCATCTTTGAGTCATACCTCTTAGTGATGCTGTGGTAGCCACCGCCTCCTGGCTGAATAGCAGGGCTCTGTGTGGGCCTTGCTCACTGGCGTTCTTACCATCCGCACATAAGCATGGCTTTGAAGATTAGGGCAGACTGCCTTGGGTGTTCACAGGAGGCTGCTGGAGGTTGTGAGGAGGAGGAAGAGGAGGAGGAGGAGGGCTTTATCAGTGCTGCCCAGCGGTGGAATGGCCTCCAAGTTATAGCATTTATCTGTGCACTCAGGAAGTGTCGTGAGAGGCTGAAGTGAAGGACCTCTCCAGATTCCTGACTCCCAGAGAGTCTGTAATAAGCCAGCCAGGATCACAGGCTGGGGTTATATTAAATCTGTTTAATTGTAGTGTACTGCAGATATGGAAAATTATACAAACTCACCATTCATCTAATTAAGACTATTTACCACCACCTGACATCCTTTCCAGACTCCAAAGAGCTGTATTCATCCACTAGGGCTGAATTCTAATAATGTATTTTGTATTTGTGTGTGTGTGTGTGTGTGTGTTTGTGGGCTTGTGTTCTCACACATCCTTGTACACATGCATGCAGAGGTTGGAGGTTGACGTTGGGTCTCTCACTTCCCACTTTATTTCATGAGACAGAGTCTCTGGATGAACATGGAGCTCAGCATATGCTGGCTGGCTGCTCAGAGATCTGGCTATCTCTACCCCTAACCCTCCAGTGTTAGGATTACAGTGACCACTGTGCCCAGCTTTTTATATGGGTGCTGAGAATCAAGGCCTCATGCGTGCACAGCAGGTACCTTCCTTGATTGATCTATCTTTCCAGCCCCTGGTACTAAGCATCTCTGCCAGCTTGGTCTCAAGCTACTACTTGTATTGTTTCTGTAGGTTCCTCTGCTGTTTGCAGTGATGTAAATAGGATTGTAAACAATGTGAGAGATGGCGTCTACGCTAGGAGACTTTTATTACAGCACACAATTCTGAACATTTTTCTGAAGTAATAAATGGAGATAAGAACCTAAGAAATGAATGTTCACCAGCATCTACCCATTGATACCATTTTGCTGTGTGCCATTTCCCTCAGGCAGTGTGTACATATATCGCATATGTTTAAGTAGACTTTAACCCACATTATTTATGGTTTCCTATAACTTTATTAATTAGAATTTATAAAACTATAATTTTAGATCATTAAATAAATGTAGTATAATTTCTATGTGCGCAATATAATTGACATTTATTTAACACATTACTGCTATAATTATTCATGCAGTTTTACATTCTCATAAATATTCCTGATCTCCTATTGCATTTAAATATGAACCATATCATTTCCTTAAAGTTGGCCCCTAGAAGTGGAATTGCTGGATTAAATATATTTATATATTACAAAATCACTCTTTAGAAAGTTGGCCTGTCAGTTTCCTGAATCTTGTAAACTTCTGGATTACATTTCAAATAATGGAAACATTAAAATTTGATACATTTAAATTAATTAGGCTTAACATGTATTTTACCAAAGATCCTTCTACAAATGCACTTAGGAGTCACTGTCTGAGACATGTCTATCTTATTGCACTATTGGCATTCTCTACTGGCCTGTAAGACTAATGTTAGGACCAAACATATGCAGGACTCCCTCGTTCATTACTGTCCTTTGAACTGTTTAGAAGCCACATGCAGACCTACAGTTAGCACATTTACTTAGAACTAATGGGAAAAAAATTCTACATACTATAGGACTAGAAAAAATTCTCTCACTCTTCCTCTCTCTCTCCTCATTTGCAGTGTATTTTTTTTCTGATTTCTTCCTTGCTTACAGTTTTTTTTTGAAATTCATATTACTAGAAAATCCATGGAACACAGAAATAGATGGTAGCAAAACAATTCAATGATACTTCTAAAATTTCAAACTTGCATAGTAAGAAACAGATAAAATTATCCTATTTTTAATCTTTAATACAAGTTCACGATGACTACTAACTGATGTCGGTTGATCGATGTTCCATGTGTCTCTAGAGCTGAAAGTGCCCTCAACGACCACAAACTAACTCACCGAGTAGTTGAAGCTTAAATAGGTGTTTATTCCAAGAGACATATTAGGGACCAGCGTGGAACTCCAGCCCCCTGTGACTTATGAGGGATTTTAGCCTTAATGTAAGGGCTCCGAGGGCCTCAGCATTTATAAAGCCAGTGAGCAGGTGAGCCGTGGCAGCTGGGATCAGTGCTGTGGGCTCAACTTCCCCTTCCAGCGAAATGCACCACTGAGAACACACTGGTGGTTGCTGGGGAAATCTCGTCATCAAATTTGATCAATCTCTTGGAAGTTACTGGAAAAATATTTTAAAATCCAGAATCAGAGCCAATATTTTCTTACTAGAACTTTCTCCAAGGAGTCTTTTGTTCCCCTACATTTATTCCATTCTGCTTTAAAATCACTTACACATACACTTTGTTTTCTACATGTAATATGATTATGATGTTCTGTTCTGGTCAATGTAGAGATGAATATTTTTGACTCTTAGCTTGAGTTTAGGGAGAGAGGCAGTACGTGAGCATAAAGATTGGAATTGAAGCCAGAGGCTGGAATTTGAGGCAGGTTTGAGGTAATGGAAACTCCCTCTTCAGCGGACAATGTGTTTTTATTAAATAGAGGTTTCTTTGTGGTAGTAATAAGAAATTATAATGTAAGAAAATGGCTTCCCTTATACAAATAGTTAAAATTCCTTGATTTATAAACTCATGTCCTCCTGATTTCTGACTGTGGCCCACCCTCCTCCATGGGGAGGTTTTTCTCTAAGGTACTGTGAAGGTAGAGAAAGGAGGTGCTCTTGTGGAGGGTACAGTTTGGGGGCATATCAGGAACTCATGGATCTCCCGGTGAGATCAGTGAGGTTTCAAAAGCCTTGACTGGTCTCTGGTCCTAGCCTTTCTCCTATAGCCTTTGAATGCCTGTCATGTTTATGATGATCATTAGAGCAGTGTTATTGTTTTGTGAATGTGTGGTACTGGGCATTAAGCTCAGAGCCTTCTGCATGATAGGCCAATGCTTTGCAGCTGAGCCAAGTCTCCAGCCCAAAATGCAACATTGTGTGTGTGTGTGTGTGTGTGTGTGTGTGTGTGTGTGTG